>NW_006271975.1:1724153-1736742 GCF_000225605.1 Cordyceps militaris CM01 | reverse complement strand
CGCTGCCCTACCTCGAGCAGGTCGTCGCCGAGACGATGCGCCTGCACGCCGCCGCGCCCTGCTCGCTCGCCCGCGTCGTGCCCCCCGAGGGCGTCTCCCTCGGCGGCTACTACATCCAGGGCGGCACCACCGTCGGCTGCCAGGCCTACACCATGCACCGCGACGCAGACATCTTTCCCGACCCGGACGAGTTTCGGCCCGAGCGCTGGGAGGAGCCTACAAAGGCGATGAAGGAGGCCTTTATGCCTTTTGGCCGTGGTGCGAGAAGTACGTTTTTTTCTTTTTCTTCTTCGGTTTGTTGTCTAGGAGCAACGTCGCTAACAGTTTGTCTGTCCCGCCTGTAGCTTGCGTCGGCTCACATCTCGCCATGATTGAGATTCGTCTTGGCGTCTGCCTCTTCTTCCGCCAGTTCCCCAACGCCACGGTGTCTGTCAAGGAGGGCATGTCAGACGCTGACATGGAGTCCAAGATTTACTTTCTCAACAGCCCGGCTGGCAAGCGCTGCCTCATCGAGGGTTAACTGGAGGGGATGCATTTAATTTCGCAAAGTGTTTTTTATATATATATCCTCATGTTCTTTTACGGTTAGGTTGGGATGTAGACGATGGATGGCAACTTTTGTTTTATTAGCACAGTGCTCACAGGGTTCTTCTTTTTCATACCCATTACTCGCCTGAGGCAGGTACCTATAGATGCATACACATATTATTAGAAACTAAAAAAATCATATAAATTTCATCTCCTCACCGTCTTTGCGCCTCGAGTCGATGCTGTCAGGCTCTTGCCCCTGGTCAATGCAATATCGCACAAGCTCGTTCAAGCGTTCAAGGCATTGAAAACGGCTGCTCGGAACGGGGCGCATTGCCGAATGCCGGCGTAGCTTGAGCCGGCTTTTCTGCCCTAAATAGGCAATTGTTACGTTGAGGCTAGCGAGCAGCGCCAACCCGATTTCTCCGCCCAAAATCACCCTGTTTGTCTCAAGCCTGGAATGGAGGAGTACTAACTGTTTGTATTCCGCATTTCATTTCTGCCCAGCCGTCGAGACCTGCTCTCGCCTCGTCGCTGGGCGTCTTTGGCTATGACGTCAAGAGGTATGCAGTGACGCTGCCGGAAAAGTTTATCGAAATGAAGATGAAGCGGGCTGAAGATGCGTGCGCAGGCTTCAAGTAGTTGACGGTCAGCCAAGGAAGAAATGAAGGAAAGGTAATAAAAAATTGTTTATCGCCAATGGTATCAATTGATCAGCTCTAGCACAATACAAGTACTACCGACAGTGACCATTGTACCAGGTTTACTCCTCCATTTTCGTTGTACACGGTGCTCATGACGGAAAATGGAACCAACTGGTACATACGACCACAGGCAGCATATATATATATATATATAGTCCAGGCCCCCCCCCCCCCCCCCGAGAGCAGTCGTGAGGATCGGGAAGACGGAGCGGCGGAGACCTCTTCCATGTCGGCAGGCCCATGAGGGCAACTCTCTTTCCCTGGAGATTACTTTGGGCCGCAAAAATGTAGAATAATTAGGGGGCTTACACAGGAACTGTTGGCATGGCTCGTTCCCTGCGACCGTCAAGTAAAACGCTGTCGTGGGCATCCGCCAGCGATGACAGCACCATGATGGATGCATCCGGGCTGACCCAGCATATATTGGCCAGACTAGCGCATGTTGTGTAGCCTGACATGCCGTATTGTTGATGATGTGTGTGCCTGTATGCGTCCCAAGCCTCATGGCATGCTAGCCTGCTATCGTCTCGCCGGGGCCCAAGGTGCTTATCTCTTTGCTGTGCTGTGTGCTAGCAGTACCAAAGAGTACTTTGCTGCTCTTTTCCGTCGTCGAGCAGTTAGAAATAAGTGCCGACTTTGGGTGATTCTTATCTGTACATAAATCGTTAAATGAGCCGCTCCCAAAACGTCGCGATGCCCAAGGCAGCCAGGTGCATTCTTCGGTCAGTTATTGTCTTGTTGTCTTGGATCCTTTGCCGAGACCCTCGCGTGACTATCTGCATGCGCCCAAACGGTGCGTCGGCGACTTTATAGGTTCCATGAACTTCCAGGACAGTATTCCTTGAGTGCATATTTCCGCCTACCTATACCTACTGGTCAGCACGAAGCTGCAATTTATGACACCTTGCTGACTCGTGGACCAAGCACAGCCTTCGTCCACCCGACTGGCGGACCAACCCCTTCGCGGGACTGTGATTCATAGCGCGAGCCGAGGTTTTAATAATTTGTATAAATTGGAAGATGACCTATCTAGAGCAGCATTTCTGCCGCCGAAGTTAAGCTAATGACCAGACGATTAGTACTTGAAAACACTGTACGAATGTCGCTTTCTAATATCGTATCTACCGACAATTGCAAGTGAGTAGTAGCAGTACTAAGCACAAGTAATCTAGAGGCAAGATCCTGGAAACAAACCTCTTTCCGCCCGATTGCATGGCAGTGACAGAGAAGTGCAGCATGGTGGTCCATCATTCTAAGGAGTGCTTTATAAAGGTAAGCGTCGGGTTTGCTTCAGATTCGCGCAACAGGGGAAACTCACCATTTGCCAGGGTATCTTGGGAATGGGACGCACTCTCTGACGGAGTGACGGTTGAGGATCCAAGCAAGAAATCTCTCAATGCCCATTCCATAACCACCGTGAGGGGAGGTGCCATACCTGCAAAAACAAAATTAGCACAAAGAACCAGATCAAGTTTGGAAGAGTCAGTAATGGCGCAAAACTCACTTTCTTTGATCTGAATAGAAGGCATACGCCTTCAAATCCCACGCGTTCTCTTTCATGACCTCAACAAGCTGGTCATAGTCGTCCATTCTCATACCCGCTCCAACGACCTCGCCAACTCCTGGAACAAGGCAATCAACACTCTCGGTCACCCTGGGGTCTCCCGCATCTCTCTTCATGTAAAAGGCCTTGATGGGAACAGGGAAATGCGTGAGCATGATAGGAACGCCAATCTCGTCCGTCATCCTTCGCTCGGCAGCTTCTGCAATATCGGTCCCGAAAACATGGGGAACTCCATTCTCATCCATCACACCATGGGCATTGAGCCATTCAATCGCCTCAGCATATCGCATGCGTCGAAAGGGTCGAGCCGGACTCTTGAAATCGGGGTTGAGGGCCATGATGAGCTCTCTGCTCTCGGGATGAGCGAGGAGGATCTCGATGACGCCACAGAGAAGGTCTTCAATGTGGTTAAGAAGGTCATCGAATTCAATAAAGTCGAGTTCGCCTTCGATGTGGGTGTACTCCGACAGATGACGGCGGGTGTGAGAGTTCTCCGCTCGGAACGATGATTGAATGGCGTAGCAATCCCCAAGCACGGGTAGTTGCGCCTCGAGATAAAGCTGAGAGGTTTGCGTCAGGTACGCGCGTTCGCCGTAATACGAGAGACTGAAGAGCGAGCCACCACCCTCCACCTGAGTCTGAACAAAGGACGGCGCCGTCGCCTCTCGCATCTCGTGCTCGTTGTAGTACTGGCGGAAGGCGCTCAGCGCCGAGGAGCGAGCTTTCATGACCATGGCTTCTTCCCTGCGACGAAGAACAAGATGGCGGGCGTCGGGCAGGGTCGATTGGTGTGCGCTCGTGGGTGCTATGTTGGTGAAGGACTCGGGACCGCCAGGAGCCTCGCCGATGATTCGATAATAATCGGCATGGAGCTCGCGATCACCTGGCGCTTTGTTCTTGGCCGGGACAGACTTTAGTTGACCAAAAACCTCAATCGATGTCTGCTTCTGGAACAGCACGGGCGCGACTGCATTGACGGCTCCTTCGAAGAGACACAGCAGCGTGTCGCGAGTGTCGGTCAGGTAAACAAACGTACGGGTTTTGGATACTCTGATGTTGTCAATACGTCCAATCACCTTGACACGCGTGCCCGTGGTCGATTCGGAGCCCAAAGTGACTCCCTCGGGCGCCTTGGCTGATATCTTCAACCGAATGGCCTTGGGAAGGGTGTGATCCTCTTGGATGACGACCTTTCTGGCCTCGACGAGAGTGGCTTGCCGATCTGCCTCCTCCTCATTCTGCTTGGCCATCTTTTTGACGTACTCTGCGTATCGGCTGACAACCTTCTTCATGGCTGATTTGGCAGCCTCTCGCCATTCAACAGCGTCCCCCTGACCATTGGCCTTTACGACGCGTGCGAAATAGACTGGGGAAGGCGTGCTTGACTCGGGAGGAAATGCGATATAGGCGGCAAAGAGAGACTGAAAAGGGCTCTCTTTGGTGCCTGGGGTGGATGCATCGTCGCTCCCGCTGGCATCGTCAATATAAATGATGACTGGGGGGGCAGAAGATGGCTGTCCCGCGATGTCCTTGGGCGGAGAGCCCAGAACCAGGGCAGCAGTATGATCGACTGGAGACATATTGGAGGAGAAGGGTCGGCGGGGGCAGAGAGACTGTTGCAGTTCACTGAGTGTGTGTGGTTTACTGGGTTTTTTCACTGACATTAAGTAGAAAGTGGTGAGTCACGGCAGGAGATTGTTCTGACTCATAATTGAACAAAGAAGTGCGATTCCGTTGGCTCTGCTAACATTGGCTACTGACCGACAGATTAGTAGTTGGGTCGTAACCACTGAACACTGGCAGTATGTTTTTTTTTTCTTCTTTCTGCCATTTTTACTCTTTCTTTTTGAGTACTCTTTTGGACCTGAAGATGTAAGATCGAGGTTCATCGCAATCCGTTGTGATGTGCTGCATGAGCCACAGACCCATGTGGCCTGTTTGAGCGGCCTAGAACGACGTCGAATTTCTATTGGAGCCATTTTGCGCTTTCGTCTGCCGTACCCAGTTGGCTGGGCTCCTAATCCGGAATACAGTGTGACTTGCTGTATGAGAATGGAGAGAGAAGATTGATGTTTTCTCCATCTACATAGGATGGACGATGGGACGGGTTTGGGTTGGCCAACCCAGACGCGACACGTGACGCTTGCTGCTGGAAGTCGGGACATGGGCCAAACAATCTCCCCAGCCTCCAGCCTCCAGCAGCTTCACCTCCATATGTACACGACCTTCGCTCAGGCATCTCGCTGCCACTTTACGTCTCACTCATGGCCACACGCGGAGCTGCATGGAATTTCTGCCTGACCGAGCGCGTTACTGATCCAGTCAACCGTTCCGCTCTACCCTAGTGCGTACGTATGGCATCCTCACGTAAGATGCGTAGTCCACACTTGGCAATGAGCACCTAGCCGAGCTGCAGAATCGGGACGGCAAGGCTCCATGATGAGACACGACAGGTGTGCGTGTGACTAGTCGCCTTATAAAAGGGGACTCAGGGCGCCTCCTCAGCGAAGCCTTGCAGCCATCTTCGCTCTTCCTCTTCCAGCAATCACACATTCGCAAACGATGGCGTCCATCACGAGAACCGCACTTTTGCTCCTCGCCACGGTGAGCGCGCAGGCTGCCTCGGCGCCCGATGGTGGCGCCCGCTCCCCGTCGTGCAAGGCGTACCCGGGCACGCACGGCTGGCCCTCGGCCGATGCCTGGCGCGGCCTCAACACGACGGTGCGCGGCCGGCTGCTGCGACCGACGACACTGCCCGGCGGCGTTTGCCACGCGGGCCAGCCCAACTACGATGTGGCGCGGTGCGCGACCGTCGCGAAGCAGTGGGAGACGTCCGAGTTTCATCTCGCCGACCCCGTCTCCGTCATGTCTAACCAGTTTACCAACTACACGTGCCTGCCGGACCCCGACACGCCGTGCAGCGCCGCGGGCTACCCGGCGTACGTCATCGACGTCACCTCGTCTGCGGATGTCAAGGCCGGTGTGGACTTTGGTACGTTGTGGTGGGAAAAACAAATGCGCTGGTGGGCTCGTGACTGACTGATCCTGTTTGCAAAAGCTCGTCAGAAAAATGTGCGTCTCAATGTCAAGTCGAGCGGCCACGACTTCCTCGGACGCTCCAACGCGCCGGGCACTCTCTCCCTCAGGATGCGCCACCTGAGCAGCATCGAGTACCACCCCGGCCAGTTCAGGCTGGCTTCTGGCCGCACGTTGCAGGGCAACGCTGTTACATTTGGCAGCGCGGCCATCATGTGGGACATTTACGAGGCCCTCGACCAGTACGGCCAGACCGTGGTGGGCGGAGGCTCCAAGACGGTCAGTGCCGGCGGCTACATTACTGGAGGCGGCCACTCCATCTTGTCGCCGCGATATGGGCTTGCGGCCGATCAGGTGATTGAAATGGAAGTGGTCACTGCCGACGGCCGGATCCAAAAGGTCAACCAGGACCAGAACACCGACCTCTTCTGGGCTCTCCGGGGAGTACGCTTGCACCCCGTCAGCTCGCTACTGTTGAATGAAACACCAAACGCTGACCAAGCTTCCAGGGCGGTGGCTCTACTTTTGGCGTCGTGACGAGCTTCACCGTCAAAACCGTTCCCAGCCCCAAGATGACCGTCGCCCAGTTTATCGCCTTTACGGTCCCCGACGCTCCATTCCTGAGCGACCTCCTCGGCGTCGTCGGTGCCCACAGCCCTGCGCTGATGAACGGCGGCATGTCCGGCTACAACATTGTCAACCGCAACTTTTCCAACCCCATGCCAGGCTCTGGCCTCCCTGACTACCTGGCCGGCTTCCAGGGCCGACTCGCCGTCCTCGACGACCCCCAAGCCGACGCCACCATTGCCGCACTCTTCAAGCCCATCAGCGACACCATCAACCAGCGCTGGCCCGGCCAGGCCGGCTTCTTCAGCAGCAACATCAAGTACGCCTCGTTCCTCGAATTCTTCGCCGCCAACGCCGACACCGAAACGGTCGGTGACAACAAGTACCTCGTCTCGCGCCTGCTGAACCAGGAAGCCTTCGAGGATCCCAAGGCCTTGGGGGAGGCTCTCCTGTCGGGGACGGGCCCGTACGGGTTCTCTCCCTTTTTCCTGGTCGGCGGCAGAGGCGTTCACGAGGCCAGGCCGGCGGGCGGCAGCAACGCGGTCAATTCGCACTGGCGCAGTGCCTATGTCCATACTAGTACGTTTTGCCGGGTCCAAGCAACGCCTTTCCAAATGCCAACGTGTTTATAGTTACCGCCACCCAGGGTGTTCCCTTTGACAAGACAGCGACGGACAAGAAGCTCAAAGAGCTGGATGAGGCCTGGGCACCTATCCGCCAACTTACACCCTCCTCGGGGGCCTACCTAAACGAGGTAAGAAGAAGTACGAGCAAAAGAACGACGAAAAACAGCTGAACTCGAATTTAGGCGTCCATCTTCGAACCCGACTTCCACGAGAGCTTCTGGGGCACCAACTACCCCCGTCTCGCGCAGATCAAGAGCAAGGTCGATCCCAATGACGTCTTCTGGTGCACTCCCTGCGTCGGCGACGAGCACTGGCGCCAGCTTGAAAGCGGACAGCTGTGTAGGGTGTAAACATAAGATAATGTAAAGAGGGAGATGAGATGATGTGTTATGCTATAGAAACTATATTCTTTTCATCGTTGACTTTATACTTGTAACCATCCACCTTTTCTGTAAATCTCAAAATATATACGAAACACTTCAGCAGATACACAAAGAACTTCCACACAAACACAGTGTAACGCAAGTTTACACAGTGTGCATTTCTCTATACGGGCGAAGGCGAGTCCCAGCTCGAGCTTCGTGAACTCTTGCCTAGCATCTTCTCATCACTCGCCTCGCTCCACGGCCGGACAGGATTGCCGCGCCATCTGGTGCTTCCCGGAAGATGCTCTCCTCGCATCACCAGCGAAAGGGGGTACACGGTCGTACCCGGCCCGATGACGGTACCAGGGAGCGACGCGGAGAGGGGACCCAGCGTGGCGCCGTTGCCGAGCTGGACCTCATCCAGGCGCATCAGCCGGTCGTGGAACAGGTGCGTCTGCAGCAGGCTGCCCCTGTTGATCGTGGCGCCGTCGCCGACGATGCAGAGATCCGCCTCGGGCAGCAGGTGGCTCTCGATCCAGGTGCCGTGGCCAATCTTGGCCCCGAGAGCGCGGAAGAAGAGGGCCAGCACGGGCGTGCCGTAGAAATAGCGTACCATGAGGGGTACGGCCATGGCCTGCAAGAAGGAATCAGCCAGCTCGTTGCGCCATACAAAGGAGCTCCAGAGCGGATGCGTGCTGCCGGCCTTGACGTTGGGCGTCACGAGCCACTTGGCGCCAATTGTGATGATGGCGGCGACAAAGGCACTGGCGACGAGGAGGCCACCGGCGGCGAGGATGCCGGCAGCAATTCCAAAGCGATACAGGATCCAGAGAGTGCCGAGACTCGCCATGGAGGGGATGAAGCCATTGAGAATCAGAGGAATGGCGCGGCACAGCTCGATTAGAGCACGTGCGAGGACGAGCTTCTTTGGCGGAGCAAAGGTAAGGGCATTGTCAATGTTGGCGTCCACCTTGCGGGGAAGCGAAATAGGTGGCCGGCCCAGCCAGGACGATCCGGCATGCATCTGCTTCTCGCCCAGACTGCCGGGTGCAGAGCCAAGTACGCCAATGAGCGAGTTGTCAGGGACGTTGATGTTTGGGTCGACAATGGCCGAGTTGCCCAGGAACGACTTGTTGCCCACGGTGACAGGGCCCAGATGCATACGCCCGCCGCTGAGCTCAAAGGGCGCAATGAGAACGTCGTCGGCCAGGAAGGCATTGTCGTGGACGGTCAGGAGGGACGGCATGGGAACGACCGTGGACGACTCGACGTTGCGGCCAACCTTGGCACCAAGAAGACGCAGCCACACGGGCGTGAACAGGCTGGCAAAGATGGGGAACACAATCATGCGAATGTCAATCATGAGGTAGTGGATGAGCCAGGCGCAAAAGGCAGCGGTGCTGTTCCACGAGTGCGAGCCAGGCCGGATGGCGAGGTTGGCCAGCCGCACGAGGACGACAATCGCGAGACCGTAGAAGAGGAGGCCTATGACGGTGCCCGGCACCGTCATGATGATGATACCCATGCTGAGATCTCTGAAGTTGGTGTAGTCGTTGACAATGGCGGGCATCAGAAGCCAGATGGGCACAAACATCAAGATGGGCAGAAAGTCGAGCAGCAGCAGCGCAACCGTGTAGCAGACGCCGATGCCGAAGCTCCCCTTTGCCGGCCGGAACGAACCGTCATGGCTGGAGCCCTGGTCGGACGAGGTGGCCGATGGCGGCAGCGGCGACTTGACGACGCCCTGGACGGAGAGCCCCGGCTTGACCGTCGCGTACGCCTCGACAACGGCATCGGGCATGAGCATCGCGCGCGCGCCGACCCGTGCGCCCTCGCCGACCGTCACGCTGCCCACGCGCACCACGTCCCCGTCGATCCAGTACCCGGCGCAGTCTACCTCGGGCTCGACCGCGGCGCCGTCGCCAAAGCTCGCGAGCCCCGTCACCGGCGCCAGCGCGTGCAGCTGCACGTCGCGCCCGACGCGGCAGCCCACCAGCCGGGCGTAGTACCGCGCCCAGTTCGTGCCGGGCACGGCGCCGAGCCGCGCCAACCCGACGACGCGGTCTGCCGCCCACAGCCGCAGGTGCGTGAGCCCGGCCCGGCGGTACGTGCCGGGCCGCACGCCCGCCGTCAGCGCGCGCACCAGCGCGGCCGTCGTCAGCAGCCGCCCCGGCATCGTCATTAGCACCGCCCACAGCACGCCCACCACGGGCCACGACAGGTTGTGCCGCGTCGCCCAAAAGTCGCCCGCGAACATGGCCTGGAAGATGCGCTGCGACGTGAAGAGCGGCACCGCCAGCCGCACGCCCTCGAGCACGAACAGCGCCGCCAGCACCACGCCCTGCACCAGCACCACCCACCGCGGGCTCAGCGCCACGTCGCGCTCGACAATCGACGTCCCCAGGAGGAGCGACTCGACTCGACCCGCCATCGCCCCGAGCGTCGGGTGCTCGTACACGTCGGCGACGGAGAGCGTCGGGCACCGCCGCCGCAGCTGCGACACGAGCTGTGCCGCCGCCAGGCTCGTGCCGCCGAGCTCGAAAAAGTTGGACTCGGCCGAAGTACCGGACGCGCCGAGCACGGCACGCCACTGTGTCGACACCCACCCCATGGTGCCGCTGCTGCTCTCTTCGGGGCCGGCGGCGGACGCGGGGGGTGGCCACGGGAGCGCGTTGCGGTCGACCTTGCCAGAGGTGCGCACCGGGATGCGGTCCACCGTGACGAGCATGGGGATCAGCGTCGGAGGCAGGACGCGCTTGAGAAAACTGCGGTCCTCGGCCGTCGAGGCGGCGCCGCTGCCGTCCCGGCGCACCACGTAGCCGACGAGGACCTGGTTGCCCGTGTCGGTGCGGCGGATGGCGCTGGCGGCGCCCTGCACGCCCGGCAGCGTCATCATGGCGGCGTCAATCTCGCCGAGCTCGATGCGGCGGCCGCCAAGCTTCATCTGCTCGTCGTTGCGGCCAAGGAACACAAGGCCCTCTTTTTCCGCACGCACGAGGTCGCCGCTGCGGTACGCGCGCTCCCCGCCCAGCGCCGGCGACGGCGCAAACTTGGCCCGGTCCTTGTCCGCGTCCAGGTACCGGGCCATGCCGACGCCTCCAATGACGAGCTCGCCGTCCTGGCCCCAGCGCACCGGGAGTCCGTCGGCGCCGACAACGGCGAGGCGCCACCCGGCGAGCGGCAGGCCGATGCGCACAATGGGGGCGCCGGCGGTAAGTGGGGCGCCGCACGACACCACGGTGGCTTCGGTGGGGCCGTACGTGTTCCACACCACGCCGTCGACGGCGCCGGCAAGCCGGTCCGCTAGCTCGGGGGGGCACGCCTCGCCGCCGAGAATCAGCAGCCGCAGGCCACGCAGCGCCTCGGTCGGCCACAGCGCGGCGAGCGTCGGCACCGTGGACACGACGGAGATATGCTGCTCGGTGAGGAAGCCGCCGAGCTCGGCGCCGGCCTTGACGAGGGCGCGCGCGGCGGGCACGAGACACGCGCCGTGGCGCCACGCCAGCCACATCTCCTCGCAGGAGGCGTCAAAGGCGACGGAGAGGCCGGCGAGCACGCGGTCGCCCGGGGCGAGGGGGGTGGCGGGCGGGGGCAGAAAGAGGCGGGACTCGGCGTCGACGAACGCGGCGGCGCTGCGGTGCGTGACGGCGACGCCCTTGGGCTTGCCGGTCGAGCCCGAGGTGAAGATTATCCAGGCGTCATCGTCGGGGGACGGGAGCAGGGCCGCGGTTGGGCGGCTGAGGGGCTTGGTGGTGTCGTGGAGGGTGATGGTGGCGCGGTCGGTGAGGACGGCGCAGACGGCGGCTTCGGAGAAGACGAGGGCGGCGCGCTCGTCGGGGTCGTCGACGTCGACGGGGACGTAGGCGGCGCCGGCGTGCAGGATGGCGAGGATGCCAATGTACAGCTCCATGGTGCCCGAGGTGACGCGGATGCCGACGCGGTCGCCGGGGCCGAGGCCGGCGGCGCGCAGACGGGCGACGAGCGCGGCGACGGCCGCGGTCAGCTCGGCGTACGTCAGGCGGGACGAGCCGTTGTCGAGGGCCAGCGCTTGCGGGTGGGCATGGGCGGTGGCGGTCAGGATGTCGACGAGTGTTTGTGCGTCGGCGGTCTCTTGGTACGGGTACAGGGCCAAGTCGGACGACGACGACGGCGTGGGGGATGAGGGGGCAGAGGAGAGGGAGAGTGTGGATGAGGAGGAGGAGGAGGAGGAGGAGGAAGCGGACAGAGACGTCTGTGGCTCTTTCTGGTCTGCCATCATGTGAGCCAGGTGTATATATGTCTGTAAGCCGAGTGTATGCTCTGTCAGCCAAGTGAATGTCTGTCAAGGGAGGCAATGGCTCTGGAGAATCAAGACGGGTCGATTGCTTCAAGGACGGACCGAGATGATTATATATCCGCGGCCGGGCTCGCGAATTGTCTTGAACTGGTTTCTTCTCAGCCGTTCCGGTGTCGAAGGGGAGTGTTTGTCGTCCTGTCTTACATAGGTGTGAGCTGATCCGGAGAAGGAATATATATATATATAATATTATTTAATTAATATATATAGTCTGTAGTATAGGTTGTAACGAGCTTTTTTAGCGGGCACCAATGCCGTTGGACAATTCCAGGACGAGAGCGCTAAGACGGCGTGGCGTGTAGGTGGAAGGGGTTTGATGATGCCCAGTCCCGGCGAGGAAGCACCGACACCGGTTTGTCATACTATTCCTCCTTCTTGGTCATTTTTTGCTTGATGACCAATGATGCTCGTCTTGCTGACCTCTTTCATCAATTCGTCGTCTTTTCTCTTTCTATTCACTTTATTTACACTCCCTTCCGATCGTGGACTCGCGCTGCGTGGCCAGTCTTTCTGTCATCCGCATGACCAGGTTGCCTGCGCGTGAGAGTTTTGGCATGCCATGGCTTGGCCGACGACGTCTCATTGGTGGCTTCGAGAGCATTGCAAAGACGGTGATGGCTGTCTTGTCCCGCAGACGGGGGTGGCGCCAGAGAAGCTGGTACCTGGCTCTCAGGGCATCGTCCATGCGCCGCCACGTTGAGTTGGATACACGGGATTGGGGGAAGGAAGGGGGGGGGCAATCACCCGTGTAGAGCAGGTCCAGCGGGAGCGACAGGTGAAGAAGGGCAAAGCGAATACTATGAATGCGTCTGACCACATGTTTTTTGCTTGGGGGGCCATGGATGGGTGGTGAGCCGCTCCAG
>NW_006271975.1:1639455-1724053 GCF_000225605.1 Cordyceps militaris CM01 | reverse complement strand
TCCAACCACAATGGCTCACTCGGCAGCGCGGGCCCATGGCTTGCGCGCCGATATCCGGCTCAGTCAGAGAAGGCGAGAATTCCCTATACGGGCAAGAAACAAAGAGAAACTCAAACGCTGGCTTTGGGCTGGTATAGTTCGTTCCGCAGTGGGCTGAGTGACTTGCAAAAGAGACAAACCCCCCGCCAATGGGGCAGCGGCTATATCGGCATCGGGGGCCATGCTTCTGAGCTACACGCACATGTAGTTGGCCTCTCGATTATTATTTCTTGTATTTTTTATTTTATTTTGGATCAGATCGGCAGCCGCGTCATTTGGTCGAAACGGCACTCGATGCAGCGCAAATCAACTCGAGGACATGGATCATGCGACTCGATGACAATGAGCAACGGAAAAACTCTATTTGCAAGCCCCCCTTCCTCCTCCTCCTCCTCCGGCGGCGTTTGGACATTGTGGTATTGTTTCCATCTCGGCTTCCATCTCGCCAAGAATTCAGCTCTGACAGGTGAGCTCATCTGCGTGAGAAAAACGCGCCAGTTGCAGAATGGTGGCGGAACGGTGGCGGCACCTAGACGGGATCTTAGATGCTTCAAGATGGAGTTTGCTGGACCATCGGCCCAATCAGTGCGAGGCGCGGGGAGGAGCTGAAGTGTCTTGGCATCATCTAGAAGAGTTTTCTTTTTTTTTTCCTTTTTTTTTTTTTTTTTTTTTTTTTGGTTATCCTTATCACGACATGACTGAATTTACTTTATTCCATCTTCTTGCCCTCTTCAGCCCTGGGGTGAGGGGGCCGAAACGCCTTCTTCACGGCTATCGAGCAAGTCAGCGGCCTCCGCCGAAGCCACATTTTCATTCTCGTAATCCATCTTTTTTTTACAACTAGCGTCTTGTCATGATATGTTGGTAAACGGATGCCAAGGCTTTTTGTTGCGGATGCGCTTCTTGGTGCTAAATTTAGCGCATGGGTTGTTGTGTGAGAAGAGTACAATATAGTACGTAGTACTCTTGTACCTTTTGTACATTGCTGCACGCCACGAAAACAAAAGTTCATGCCCAAAGGATGATGAATCCCAACCAGGAGAGGCAAACCTACCTTTCCTTTTGCACTAGTTTCGTCCGTCTGCCCTTGTCGCAGAGCTGACGGACGCAACGTTGGGCCCCGTGGTCGTACTGGCAGTGTTGATCCCGTCAAAACATGGGCCCCAGTAACAACCTGAGCGCCAGACCGATACAATGCTTGAATGCTTGAATGCCTAGCTAACTAGTTAGTTTGGACCGCTCTTTTGGGTTCAGACGCAGACACGGATCTACGATGCCGTGGGCCACGCTAGGGCGGGCCCAAGGGGGCCTCAGCAAGGGTTCACAGGCTTGTCATTGACCCATGTGTCGAAATCGCTTGTGGTGCGAGAAGCGCTTGTTGCCGTCTCTGCTCTGCTCGTGGAAGAAATACTTGGCACTGGTGGTACTCGGTAGGTGAGTCTGAATCACGGACGCATGTTCGTGTAATGCAAAGTGTCCATGTTCCCAAGTGCCGAGGATTTCAGGAATGGGCCAGGGGATCGGCGAGGGGTAATAGTGGAAATGACGGAAAAGCGGCAGGTACCCCATGCACTATTCCGAACGAGTAGACAAGATGCTCATTTGGGAATGACGGCTTGGGAGGGAGGTCGGGCATCGTCGTCTGCTGGTGAATGAGCAGTAGTTGGACCTTGTCCGCATGTCCGACTGACTTTGCTGTGCGCAAGTAGTTTTGGTGGAAAGGCTGGGCACACCAATGTGGTCAGCACTGGGAATAGGTCGTGAGAACGGCATCGTCGGCCGGACAGTGATTTCTCCATCACCGGGTCACGCCGAGAGAGAGCGCCCGCCGCACAACGCCATCGGAAGAGAGCCGCCCCTTTCTCGTAGTTGGGTAGTTAGGTTCGTTCCTCCCGTTGGCCTCGGTGTAAAATAAACTCCAAAACAGTCTACTCCTTTTTTTCCGCCGACGGGATCGGTCAACGCCTCCTCCTCCCCCCGCACTCCTTCAGCCCAACAACAACAAACTTCGCCATCATGTCGACGGCTTTCGTGCTTTTTTCTTTCTCCCTTTTGCCGAGGCCACTTTTAAAAAAATTCAATCTCGCGCGCCCGTCCGGCGCGCTCGTCCTGTGACGTGCAAATGGCTCCCCCCTCCAAGCCGAAACGGCGCCGCGGATAGGACGGCTTTCCGAGAGCGAGCGCCGCCGCCTCCGGTGAGTGGCGTTATTGGGGCTTTGTTGCTTTTGGCTTTGGCTTTTGGCATGGGGAGGGAGAAGCTGGGCACCACCCCTTGAAGCGAGGTTGGGAGCTTTGTCCCGCGTTTGGAACGAACGACCGCTTTTATGCTTGGATGAAGAGGAGGATGAAGCAGAGACGAAGCTCCCATGTGTCGCAGCGCGTTTTGTTTTTTTAAGTATGGATTTCCTTTCGCATAATACGTCCCATGCCAAGTAGTTACGAGGCCGTTTCTAATAGACTGCGCCACGATGAAGCGTCACCCCCAACCGCTGCCAGGCTGGCAGGGCGTACTTTGTCACTACTGACGACTCGATGAAGCAAACAATGCGCCTCTTGTTTGTCTCAATTTTGACAAAATTACGGCGCCCCATCCTCGGAGCCTGCCGCAGCCCAGGCAGGAATCTCGCTGTGTTCCGCGGTCTCTTCCCTTTTATGCCTGCATCGCCCTCCTTCCAGTTGATTAAATAAATACGCTCCTCGTCCATTCGAGTTGTTTCTTTAACGAACCAAGTGCGATTCATTTTGAAAAAATCTTTTTATTTTTGCCTCCATCATCCACAGCTGAACAGCTTATATTAATTACCTGCAACGTCGCGACCTTCTTCTTCTATTGCTGTGTGGTGGTCAGCTCGTGCCTGATTCGCCCTAGTTTGTGGTCCCTCCCCCTCCTTCCCACGTCTTTGTGGCATTCCCGTCTTACACAAAATCGTACTACGGCTGCAAAGCAATAAATCGAGAGAGGAAAAAAAAAAGAATTCCTGCAGCACATCGACCCTTATTACCAACTCGAGAATAAGCCGATTGATTCTGCCCCCAAGCTCACGGGGGTGTGCAGCTGTGTGTGGTGTGTGCGTTTGCAGTTTGCATCCCGACTTCGCAACCAAAGTAACGTTGAATTTTTCTCCCATCGCTCGTCATGGTAAGAAAGCTCCATTCTCCTGCAAGCCACGAAAAAAAACCCAAAAAAATACGGAGTAATTTAAAGAGACTCCAATGAGACATGCACGGCCCGAGGGTGTTGCAGCTGTTGCAGCCACTATCCGTACATATTGGTAGCTTACAAACGTCTCTGAACCCTAGGTCTCTCCGTCCACCTCGTCGACATCCTCTCGCCGGGTCACGTCTTTGCTCTCCCTGGCCCTCCTCGTCATGACCCTGCTCGTCGGTCCCGGTGCGGCCCAAGACGGCCGTCCCGCAGCCTTTGTGTGGCGCGGCCCCAAAGATGATCCCGAGCTGTCTCACGCCGTCGGCGAGTTGCTCGAGTCGTCTGCCCGCAACTTCAACGTCAGCTATGTCTGGGCCGACAAGATTACCCCCGAGAGTCTCAAGACGGTCCAAGTCTTTGCCTTTCCAGGCGGTGACGGTATGTTGTGCTGTTTCCCTTGTCATGGTCCTGTCTGTCTGTTTCTTTCCGTTGCCTGCATTCCTGTGAAGAAGCAATATACTGCATACCGTGTTGAAAGAGAGCAAGAGACGATACATTGCTGTCAACAAGCAATACACTGCTGCCAAGAGCAATACACGGCTGTCGAAAGCAATACACGGCTGTCGAAAGCAATACACTGCTCCCAAAAGCAATACACTCTTGTCAAAAGCAATACACTCCTCTCAACACCCAATACACTGCTACCAAACGCAATACACTGCACACTTGTTTCCCACTCTCCTACATCTCTCCACTGCACTGTTCAATAAAGCGCCCCCATCTGTCGGTTGTCTGCCAACCCGTCAACCCTGCCTATCCACAAGCCAAGATGTGGCGTCAGGGGGGCGGATCATGTCCCCTGAAACTTGTTTCCACCACCTATTGCCGTGATGACGTTGCCCCCCGTCCTCCCAATCTCCAATGCTAATCGACCCCGATTTTTCTTCCTTGACAGATGTCGACGACGCATGGGCCGAGCTCGAGCCCGTCGCCCAGTATATCCGGGACTTTGTCGCCGGCGGCGGCCGGTATCTCGGTTTCTGCCTCGGCGCCTACCTCGCTGCCGATGACCCCGGCCTCGCCCTGCTGCCCCCGGGCTCCTCCGTCCCCGCCGAATGCGACGAGCCGGACGCCCAGGTCAGGCACACCCGCGACACCACGATCCAGGTCGACTGGGCCTTTAGCTCCGGCGAGGAAGCGGGCACCGTGGCCACGAACCGCTGGATCTTCTACCAGGAAGGGAACTTGGTCAAGGACTTTCCCGAGACGGACACGAGCATGGTCATTGCGCGGTACTCCAAGACGGACGACGTCGCCGCCACCATCAACAAGTACGGCGAGGGCTGGGTCGGTACCACGGGACCGCATCCCGAGGCGAACAAGCTTTGGTGTGAGTGTTTTTCTCAACATGCCCCCTGCAGTCTTTTTCAGAATGATACGCTGACAGCAAATGCATGCAGATGATTTCGCGAATCTCACCGCCCAGGATGGTTTCCAGTTTGCCATTGGTCATGACCTCATTGAAGCGACCATGAGCGGCGGCCTCAACGTCAACAACCTGGCCGCGAAGCCACGCAACGGAACGAGCCCAGACAACGGAAGCGGTGCAAACAATGGAACGAGCCCAGATAACGGAGGCAGTGGAAACAACGGAACTGGCAGCGACAACGGCGGGACCGGGAGCGATAACGATGGTAGTGGCCGCAATGGAACTGCCACGACCACACCTACGGCTACGCCCAAGAACCTTGCCCCCACGCCCAAGACGGTAGCAAGTTCCGGCAGCCGGCGGGCCAAGAATCCCTTTCGCTTCTTCTTCCGACGATAGGCGTTCTTGCGGCTCACATGGTTTTCTTCCCTATCGTGTACAGACCATCATGTGGAGGATTTCAGCTTTGACCGAACCATGTGTCGTCAATACATCAAACTAGCGACATGGCTGACTGAGGAATTATATTGCTTCGCTTGCTCTGAAATATTATAGGGAGAAGAGGAAATAAAATAGGACAAATTGGAAAGATGAGAAATATCGGAAACATGACTGCAACTACGAGATGGGGAAGACGGGAATAATTGAGAAAGGAATAAGCAAGAAAGAAAATGACAAGGATTGAAAATAGCAAGTATGAAGAAGATGATAATCAAACCCGAATTGTATTTGTGCGGCCCTGCTCTACGTCTTGTGCAATTTTTGAAACTTGGATTTCCCTGGAGGCCGCCAGTCTCGCCAAGCCCCCAGAGCCAATGACGTCGTTGACGGATTTCTTCTCTCCAACTGCATCCCCAACTCCAACTCCAACTCACAGCCATCAGAAAAATGCGGCAAGTTCTTTGAAACTGAAAATACCGAAGCGCCAGTCAGACCTTGTACTCGTTTGGCCAAGAAGAGAATTGTCTCGAGGCCGGGGTGACACGCAACCACGCAACCGCCTGTGTCGCTGCTTGCCGTGCCGCGCCGAACCTTCAGCCAGCCAAGCCAAAGCCTCTGCAATCGGCGCTTAGCTGGGTTTGTATATCTACACCTCACGTCCTCCCCGGATATCCTGGGTTGGTTCTTCTTCTTCTTTCCCCATCAAGTTCCCTCCAGAGAGCCGATAAACCAGGGCGGCATTGCTCTCTCTCTCTCCTGCAAAATGACGTCCGTCCTGCGGTCCATCGTCGCCGGTCCGCGCAAGGCGCATCCAGAAGCACGTCTGGACCTGTGCTATGTCACCGACTACATCATCGCAACGTACGTCCCTCATTTTGAAACCCCTCCAGCCCGAAACCATCAATGCCAAAACCGCTGACTCTCTCTCCCTCCCTCTCTCCCGCAGCTCCGGCCCCTCGCACACGTACCCGCGCCGCGCCTACCGCAACCCGCTCGACGAGCTCGTCGCGTTCCTCGACGGCGCGCACGGCGCCGACTGGGCCATCTGGGAGTTCCGCGCCGAGGGCACGGGCTACCCGGACGCGCTCGCGCACGACCGCGTGCTGCACTTTCCCTTCCCCGACCACCACCCGCCGCCGTTTGCCCTCGTGCCGCGCATCCTCGCCAGCATGCGCCACTGGCTGCACGGCGGCGCGCTCGACGGCGTCACCGGCACCACCACCCCCGAGCGCCACCCGCACCGCGTCGTCGTCGTCCACTGCAAGGCCGGCAAGGGCCGCAGCGGCACCGCCAGCGTCTGCTACATGCTCGCCGAGGAGGGCTGGCGCGCCCAAGACGCCCTCGCCCGCTTCACAGAGCGCCGCATGCGCTTCGGCGCCGGCGTCTCCATCCCCTCCCAGCTGCGCTGGGTCGCCTACGTCGACCGCTGGACCCACCACGGCAAGCAGCCCTACGCAGATAGGCCCCTCGAGATTGTCGAGATTCACGTATGGGGCCTGCGCAACGGCGTCAGGGTCGACGTCGAGGCCTTTGCGGAGCAGGGCAGGAGGATTCAGTCGCTGCACACGTTCAGCACCGAGGAGCGGCACATTGTCCGCGGCGACCCGCCGACGGACGGCGGCTTCTCCCAGCTCGTCTGGGACATGGCCGGCCTGTCCTCGGCCAGCAAGGCCCCGGCCGACGCCGACTTTGCCTCGGCCACCAACAAAGCGGACACGAGCGCGGCGGCACCCCCTCCGGCGCCCAAGACCCAACCCGACCTCATCATCCCCGAGCAGCCAACCGCAGCCTCCTCTACACCGTCCAGCAGCAGCAGCAGCAGCGAGACCGAACCCGGCGGCATGGCCGTCATCTTCCGCCCGGCGACGCCCATCCGCGTGCCCCACAGCGACGTCAACATCGCCGTCGAGCGGCGGCACCGCGCGCACAAGCGCATCGGGCTCACGGCCGTCTCCGCCGTCGGCCACGTCTGGTTCAACGCCTTCTTCGAGGGCCGCGGGCCGGAGCAGGGCGGCCGCCCGGACCCCAGCGGCGTCTTTACGATTACGTGGGACGCCATGGACGGCATCCGCGGCACGAGCCGCAAGGGCAGCCGCGGCCTGGATAAGATGTCGGTCGTGTGGCGCTTCGCCGACGAGGACGGCGGTGGTGGTGTTGTGCCTGCTGCTGCTGAACCGGTGACGGCGGTCGGACCGCCGCACGAGGTGCGTGAAAAGGACCTTGGCGTGCGCTTGCAAAGCCCCGCCAGCGCCAACGTCAGCAGGGCGAGCAGCGTCCGGACGGTGGACTTGCAGCGGCATGCAAAGGGGGACTCGCCGGACGGTGGCGAGGACGCCGCAGTGCTGGACAGTGTCAAGACGAGCGACCCGGCGGGCGCGGAGCTACGACAGGAAGATACCAAGACTGTAGCTTAAAAAAGATGAAACATTGTGTATATATACATACAGGCACATACATGCTAGGCTGCCAAGCTACCCTGACTTAAAAATAAACCGCCCGTCAACTAACAAGGTTCGTCCTACCAGCCCACAGCTCGGTGTTAGTGATGACGGCCGCGTCCTCCTCTATGGTATCGCTCGCCGCCGCGGTAGCTCCCATACGGCTCTCCTCTCCTATCCCCACGGGCTCTGTGGCCACCACCTCGATAATTGCCTCCTCGTCCGTGGCCACCGCCGCGCCCACCTCCGCCGCCGCCGCCACCGTCCCTCCCGTCTCGCGGGCCGCGCGGCTGTTCCGGCGGCGGGGGCACGGGCTCCTCCACCTCCATCTCGTACTCTTCGTACTCCTGCTTGAAGAAGCGGCCGACGGCGTCGTGTTCCGTGCGGGCCGCCTCGGGGGCGAAGACGAAGCGCATGGTGCCGTCCTGTCTGCGCGCGGCGCGCTGCGCGGGGCCTGCATCGCGGGCCTCCACCGACCACGCCTGATCCGCGGCCGGCTCGGTCAGCGGCGCGTCAATCTCGCATTTCTGGCAGTAAAACAGGAAGCGCGGGGCGCACGAGGCGTCGAGGTCCTGGTTGAGGCGGATCTTCATGTCCATGAAGCGCGCGAGGTCGAAGCGCGCGCCGAGCTTGGTGGCCTTGTGGTGCTGGACGTAGAGGTCCAGCAGGTCCAGCATGGTCTCGACGACGGGCGCGCGGGCGTACTGCCGGCGCTGGGCGGCAAAGGCATCGACGCGGTCGAGGAGCGACCGGTCGCTGCCGTCGCCGCCGCTGAGGAGGCGCGCGGTGAGCTCGACGACGGCCATGGCCATGGCAAACGTGGTGCGCTTGATGGGCACGAGCGTCTTGTACATGTCGATGCACATGGCGTAGGCGGTTTCGTAAAAGGCGCGCGACGACGTGCCTGAGGCGCCAAAGATGCTGCGCACAATCTTGACGAGCAGCTTCTGCGGGTAGCGCGTGCGAAAGTCGAAGCCAATGGTCTCAAGGATGTGGCGCTCAAGGCCGATGATGGTCTTGCCGTTTTGCTCAAACATCTAGGAAGCAGAACAAAGGTCAGTAATCCGGTCGTTTCAACCGGCTTTGTGAGATTTTCTGGAGAGACGGGCTTGGTTCGCACCTTGTCGTCGGTCGGCGCAGGCTTGTCTGGGTTCCTCACGGCGTAAGCGGCCGCCAGTATGTCCTTTGATTTCTTAATCGTGTCCTCGACCTTGCACGCCAAAAACAGCGATGCGAGCGCCGCGTCGTGAAAGTTGTACTCGGCGTCGCGAAAGTTGAGTCGAAACTTGTGAAAGTAGATGCAGGCCGTGTCAAAGGTCCGAACGGGCCTGGCGAGGGGGGGGGGTCTGGGTCAGCAAGGACACGGGTCTCTGTCTACCTTGGGTGACGTACAGTTTTAGATGCTCCCGCACATTCTCAATCAGCTGCACACCCTGCAGGCGGTAGTTATCTTCGCGCGCGGGATCGCAGCCGTTGGAGCGAAACATGCGCCGTATGCGCGTCTCGGACGAGTACTGGTTGGAGCTGGAGATGAAGCCCGGATGCGGGCCGATTTTGGCCTGCGCCGGGGTGCCGTTGCTCGGCGGCGCCGTCGGTGTGTTGGAAGGCTGCGTCATGGCTGTGTCTGGGGTTTCTTTTTCTCCGGGAAGGGAGCGTTGCTTCGGTGTCCGAGGCTGAGATTGTTGGACCGGCGGCGTGCGCAGCTCCGGTCGGCTGGGCTGCGAGGGCGCTGCGTATCTGGGGGCTCGTGTCTATAGGGGTATCATGTCGCAAGAGGTTACTCGGTGGGTGTATGCGCGAGATTGCTGTGAGGATGCGTCAGGGGCCGCTCGGCCGGCAAAGTCGTAATGGTTCGGAGAGAATGTCGAGTTGAGACTGGAAAAGAAGCGATCGCGGATGTGGATCGCTGTCGGAAGTGGAGTGCGGGTCCCCAGCCGGGGGCATGCAAGCATGTAAGTCAGGCAATAGTTAAACTAGTTACCTTATGACACAGTGCTGCCCTACAGATGTCATTTACTCGTCGCACTAATATGATGATAAATTGGTTCAATATTCACTGGCTAAATAACCTGGCTATCTATCCTGCCGGCTGAAACTGATCCAAGCCATCACCCATCGCCTTGTACACAGGAAAGCGTTGCGGCAACTAAAAGATTCTCAAGAATCGAAGTGGCACATCTCATATGTGTATTTCTTGTCGTGTATAATTTAACAGCAAGTGGTGGCGTCGGGGCCATTGCCGCCCGCCCAGTCAAAGATGATGAACTTGGTGAACTTGATGTTGTTGTTAGAGTAGGTCTGGCAGCGCCAGCCGAGGCTCTATGCGGCTATTAGCAACTTTTTTCGTAATAGGGACGAGAGGGAATCGGCAAAACATACGCTGCAGCCGTTGCAAACGCGAACACAGCGGTTGGTCGAGGCACGGAAGTTGTACGAGTTCCAGCTGCCCGAGGTAGAGCCCCTAAATGTTGTCAGTCACCAGCTCGAGAACCGGGGGGGCAATAGAGAATTAATTTCTTACAGGGAAGTCTAGAAACCCAATGTTAGCTTTCATTCTGCAATCTGCGGGGACAACTTTACGTACCTTGGCGGTGCAGGAGCCGCCCATGTTTGTTCCGCTGCAGGCCTTCATCTCAACAGCGCTGGCGCAAGCAGCAAGGAAAGCGGTGGCAATGGCGAACTTCATGTTGGTGGATGGTCGGTTTTAGAATCAGAGATTTTATTGAAATGAGTGAAAGTTGGAGTGAGTAGGAGAAGAGGCTGGCAACGTAGAGTGCTTGAGAGGATGTCGACTTGTTCCTTGTCCGGCCGCACCTGGCCTACTTATACACGCCTGCCAGCCTCTCTGTTTTAACTCTGAACCCAAAGCAACATCGTAAAGATCGTATTGAAGCCGAGTCTTTATCCAGAGCTGAAAAGTCTACCCCTCTTGAGCTGGCCATGGTGCGGTCTTGGACGTGCATCGGGTCCTCGCCACGACTGATTCCAAGATGCAGCCAAGAACAAAACGTCAGCACTTGGCAGGGCAAAGTGTATGTTTCACTACCGTGATTGGTTACTCTGTTAGCCAGTTCGAGTCCAGCCTGCGCCTAGTTCACGGTGTGGGCTGCTTTCCCCGACCAGATGCTCGGTCACGTTGCCGGAATGGTCTCTCCGCATATGTACATGGACACGGCACCAGAACATCCAGCGGCATCAAGGTTTGTACGGCCCGTGAACAACTCAGGCACCGTACATAGTCAGTGTAACTCTAATTGTTTGATCTCAGGTCAGAATTCGCTACACATCAATGTGCCACGGTGTACGTTTCCGTTGACTTGGACTCACCCAATTCCGGCCATCGTCACGTCGCGCTGGTTACCCATTCTCATATTTCACAAGACGACTGGGATCATCGTAGTGGTCCTTGGCACAGAACTCGAGTCCAGTTAACCCAAGTTGCGAATGGGGGAGCTGAAAGCAACAACCAGTCCACCCTCAATGCAACCCCAAGGATATGCATAACTCAGTAGTCTAAAACTTGACGATGAGCATCTTGACCTTCTCAAAGCGGCATCGTGCGCCACATCAAAGGCACGGCCCTACCTTCAGCCTCAATCTTGCTTTCCTCCCCCGCCAAAGTCTGGTCTTGGGCTTGGGTAACATGGTTGGCTTTCAGCCCCGTCTTGGCGAGGGAATTTGATGGGGAAGCCCCCCCGCATGATTCCGCAGGGCCCTCGGAGACGGCATCACGCCCGCGATGGCCCGATTTAATAGGCTTGATGACAGAATGCAGGGTTTCATATTTTTGGAGACTGTATTGGGGAGAGGGGGTTCTAGACTCGACCCCGCGTCGCATGGCTCGAGTGGTTGGCTCGTAGGCGCGTTGGATGTGGGCGCATGGGAAATGGAGAAGATTTCTTTTCAATAAGACCTAGGCGACTAGAACCCTTTGGATTCAAAGGTTCGTGTTTACTGTTTTCTCGCTACTTGTTGGCCTAGCTTCACACTAGTTCATACTAGATATATTTAACAGTAGTCCGCTCATATCTGCACACGCGCATAGCTTCATATTTTGCGCTCAACAACAAGTCAATTTCGTGTTTGCTTCTATTTACTCCATGCTTTAGCTTAGAAACGCGAATTCTCTGTTTATCCGCAATTGTGGCCACGTACACCTAAACCAACAGTCAAGACGCGTACATATATAGTCGTCGGCCTCCCCAAGAGGAACGAAGATTTCTTGCTCTGCAGTGCTTCCACACTCGACACATCATTCCTTTTTATTTCCTTTGTCTTGGAAAAACTTCTTTTCCTTGCCCTCTATCAACAGAAAGCTCCTTTGCAGCACAGATGAACACTCCTTTTACCGCGACCTGATTTATATCGGAATGCAATCATTCACTACATCACAGATCGCTTGCGGATCTGCAGAACGCATCTAGCCTTCCCGATACTTCGGCACAGAAAGAAACACCACCGTCAAGGCCTTTGCCCTCCAGCGTAGCCAAACCGTCGAGCCATGGCACCATCGCGATAACAATCACGGAGAAGCAACTACCTATAACCACCAACAGACAAGCGTCTTTACCTTGCAAGGTTCTCGAAGCGTGGAAGCCAACACGCACTCAAATTCTAATGAGAAAACACGTCGTTGCCTACCACTTTCCTCGAACGTTTGCAATTTAATCACGATACTACGACGGCTTCCTTGCTTGCCGTGATGGGGCACGCGCAAGCCTGATGAGAGGAAAGAGTCGAAACGATCGCTGGCGGTAGCGGCAACTATAACCCAATTCTTTTCATACATATTGTACCCAGAAACTGTTTCTTCTTTACAAATCAACAGGACTCCAGCGGCCACGGGGGTCTCTGGAGCACGAGGTTCTCATGCTTGGAAGGTCTGGGTTGGATATGGCTTCAGTACTTTTTCGCAACTGTGTCATGGCGGTGTGGCTGCTAAAGGAACAGACGCGAATAAATTGGAGAGAGGTATACTTGGCAAAGAAGGTGGCAGAACAGATCTAGTACAACTTGGCTACTTCAATAACAGTTTTGTCATCTCAATGTTTGCCTTCTTACTACAGTAACACGATGACGCAGCTTAGTTTGTCTGTCGCGTTGTGTAGCTAGCCGTTTTTACCATGAAAGATGGCACACATCGTGGTATTAATCATGTCGTCGTAACCAATTCCTTGTATCACACCAGTCGCTTGGCAGCTGCACTCGATGCATGCCCTCATTGATAAATCCTATGCGCTGAGGGCTGTGTTCGACTCTTGGCCTATAGTTTGTGGGTGTAGGGTATTTGTGATGGGTCGTCCTAACTCGCGAGGCGAATTCTTCAGCCAACATCACTAGTCACCGAAAAAGTCCTTCATGAATTTGAAATAATATGAGAGAAGTGAAGTGGTTAATTAGCTAGCACGCTAGTATAAATTACAGCTGAAATACCGTTCCCAAGATGCCATTTATTACAGCTTGCCCATTGGCAAGCAATTTTCTTCAGTCAATGATGCCACAGAATCCATGACACGTCATCAAAACAACGTCTCTACATAAGGCTCCCGAAACCAGCCCGCTGGGCCTTCTTCACAAGCGTCTTGACTTCTTGCGAACGAGCGCGGGTGGTGATCATGAGCGCATCGGGCAGATCGACGATGACCAGATCGTCAACACCCAGGCAAGCAACAAGACGGCCGGAACCGGGAACAATGATACCACCAAAGGTCTGCTCGGAAACGACGAGATCGCTGTCACCGAGAACGCGAGGGGAGTTGGCTTCGGCGGGAAGCATTTCAGCAAGGGACGAAAAGTCACCTACATCGTCCCAACCGAAAGTGGCGGGAATGACGGCAACCTTACCCTCGGCAGCGGCAGGCTCCGCAATAGCATGGTCAATGGCAATTGTCTCGAGAGTAGGCCAAATCTCGGCGAGAACAGCAAGACGCTCAGGCTCGTTGTCCCAGACCTTGGCGATTTTGACGAGACCAGCGTGGATCTCGGGGCGGTGCTCTAGTACAAGCTCCATGAGGGTAGCTGCGCGCGTGACGAACATACCAGCGTTCCAGCGGTACTCACCGGAGGCGAGGTACTTGGCGGCGGTGCGGGCATCGGGCTTCTCCTTGAAGGAGCTGACGAGACGGGCGGTGGGAGCGTTGTGGCCGTTGAGGGCCTTTCCGAGCTGTACGTAACCGAAGCCGGTCGCAGGGTGAGACGGCGCGATACCAATAGTAACGAGATAGCCAGCCTTGGCGACGTTGGCAGCTTCACGGACGGCGCCGAGGAAAGCATCTTCACCGGAAATCATGTGATCGGCGGCGAAGGAACCAATAATGGCATCGGGATCACGCTCGGCGAGAATGGCGGCGGCGAGACCAATGGCGGCCATGGAGTCCTTGGGACCAGGCTCAGTGAACAGGTTGTTGTCCTCGAGCTGGGGGAGCTGGCCCTTGATGGCCTCGGAGTGAGCAGGACCGGCGACGACAGTCATGCGAGAGGAACCAGTCAGGGGAACAAGACGGTTCCAGGTAGACTGCAGCATGGAGCGGCCTGAAAGCGAGACATCGAGCAGGAACTTGGGATGGTTCTTGCGGGACAGGGGCCAGAGACGGGTACCAGCACCACCAGCGGGAATGACGACATAGAAGCCGGGAATTTCATAGGCGGGGGAGGCGGTGGTGAAAAGAGGCTGATCACCAAGAGGGTTAAAGGTGAGAGTAGAGGCCACGCGGGGGAGAGAGGTGGCGGAGAGGAAAGGCGACGAGGTCTCAAGGCCCGGGGAGGGGTGGGAGAGGCTGAGGTTGCGGTTGTCGTACTTGTGCTGTGACGGATCAGTATGAGGCAGCAGGGGAGAATGGATCATGAATAGGCCGAGTATAAGCGAGAGCGACTGCATGTGCGATTGATTCCTGTGGGATGCAGTCTACACTCGCTCAATGAGTGAGGTGCAGACAATCCAGGCCCAGCTGGAATTGACGAGTGGAGCCTCAATATCGAGAAAGGAGTTGGGCATCACCTACCACGTTATCCTGGAGGAGGCGCTCCATGTTGGTATTCTGGGTGCGCAGAGCAGAGCACTCGACACGAAGCTCAGAGAGCTCGGAATTCTATGGCACATTAGTTCATCTCGCCATTGAGACCTGCGCGCGCGTAGGGCTGGCACGGCGCGCAACGGCGAAGCGACTCCGACAACCCCTCGGCGGCACAAACAAAGTACATAAGACGCAACCCACCTGCTTCTCGAGAGCGCCCATGACCTGGCTGAGCTGGGCGGCAATGGCGACCAGAGCCGACTCGGAAACGGACGCCATGATTAAAGGTAGTATTATAGATTCGGATGAAGAAGGTTAAAGGAAAGACGTGATGTAGCGAGAGACGAAGAAGCAAACGGGAGAATGTCGTCGGGAGAAGGGAACGAGGAGATGGGTGCAGATTATTATTAGGGAGCAAAGCTGCAAAGTGTCCACTCGACGTCGTATTATTGTCCACGAGGGCGCCGCAGGGAAATTTGCTACCCTGGTGTTAGACTTTATTAGGGGACGAGCCTTTTTTGTCAGGGACGAATGGGACGCACTAGCAGGGTCTGACCAGGGCGAACAGAGGATGGGGCAGCCGGAGATGGGGCGAAGATTGCCTGACTTTGGTCACTTTTGACTTTTGAGCCAGGGGCGGCTTACATTTGGGAGGTGGTGGTGGTGACGGGTACCAGTGGAATAACTACCTATCTCGGGATTGCACGAGGATAGAAAGTGAAGTTATCTCGAAATTGGGCTCAGATCCTCACGTGATTGTGGTGCGCGTTTGTACTCTCTCTTTATAAAGTCTCTGGCAGCTGCGAGCTTGAGGCCAACGGCGAGTTGGCAGCTGGCGAGCCCTGTTGCACGTTCCTCGCATAACTGAAAGGCTAAAGGCTGCCCCACCGTCCTCTGTGATGGAGGTCTGCTCTTGTTTACATGCTCCAACCTCCACAACACCACTAGTTAGCCTCGACATAATCGACTACTTGAACGCTTTTTCCCAGAACTCATCGCTCGACCATCCATACCATCGCTATTTGAGCGGCGCATTGCTTTCCCATGCTTCTCATGGCCATATCCTCTTAACAATGAGACGCAACACGCCTCAGTCCGGGGAGCGTCCCTCAAGTCGCCAGGCGACGGCCACGACAGCCGCTTCGCGAATGCGCGCCAGCACGTCGTCATTGCCTCGCGGGCCGCAATTTTCGAGAGTAAGCTCTGCGGCATGCACCTCACCACCTCCGGGCTATGCAGGCAGAATCATCTAACCCGCCTATAGCTTGCATCGTTCCGTGCCAGCACGCAAACGACCTACAACCCGGTGGCAGGTGCCGACTCAAACCAGCGCGCGCTGTCTCAACGCAGCCCTAGTCAGGCCGACTCGACGCGGCCGAGCTCTCGCGATAGTATCAAGGAGAACCTTGCACCACCCGACGCCGACGAATATGAAAAGTACCGACGGGAAATTGAGTCTCTCAAGGCCGAGATCGGCACGCTACAGTACCGCATGCAAACGGCCGACTCTGAAAAAGAAATTGCGCTCTCTCAACAAAACAACAAGGTCGAGCAGGCGAGACGGCGAGAACAGGATGAATTCCAAAAGCGCCAAATTGCAGAAGCTGCCCGGGGCCGATTCGAGGCACAGCTCGAAGAAACGCGTTCCGAACTTGAAGGCCTGAAAGATGTCAGCGAACAGTCGACCAGAGAGTTGGAACGCAAGTTCCGCGCCGCCCAAGACGAAGCCAATCTTGCCCAAGAGCAACTGCAGGATCTGACTATTGCCAGAGATGATGCGGAGCGAATTAGCAAGAAGAAGCTTACCGACTTAGAAACGCAACTAACGGCACTGCAACGAGCGACCAAAGACTACAGCCACGATAGCGACGCACGTGAGGAGGTAATCCAACGGACCCAAGCCCAGGTAGCAGAGCGTGATGCGCATATTGCAGCTCTCGAAGCTGATGTGCTGCGTCTCAAAGCGCAGGCGGGCGATGCCGACACGATGCAGGCCATTAAACGAGAGTTGTCCGAACAAGTGCAGCACATTCGTGCCCTGGAAAGCACAAATCGCGACCGGCTGTCCGAACTCAAGCATTTGCGCTCTGTCAACAAGGCAGTTGAGGTGGTGGAAGAGGAAAAGAGGTCGCTGCAGCGTAGAGTTGAAGCCGCCGAACTGCTAGAGGCTGAGCTGGCAGAAGCTAGGCTACAGAGGCGGCGCCTTGAAGATGAGAGACGCTCATGGGCATCGTATTTGGACGGCTCGGCTGGCGCTGGTGCCGAGTTTGACACGCCCGAAGCCATGGCGCGGGCGTTAGCAGAGGAGCGCTATACCACGGCAAACTACATCGATCAGATTGGTGCCCTGCGCGGTGAAATCACTGCCCTACAAAACACGGTCCAGTCGTACGAGCAGGAAAGAGCAAAGCTTCTAGAAGATCTCGAGATCGTGAAGGCCTCGGCCAACGCCACGTCTACGGACAAGACTCGCTTGCGTCTAGAGCGTGAGAAGGTTCTCGCTCTCAAGGAGGTCGAGTGCCTTCGCGCTCAGCTTAAGGCTTTTGACACAGAAGATCAAACCATGCAGCCAGAGCAATTTGACGAGGTGCGCGTAAATCGCGTTCAGGAGCTCGAGGCTCTCATAGACAACTACAAGATTGAGCTGCAAGCTGCTCATGTCCAGCTTTCCTCTGTCGAACCACACCCTGTCACACCCACCACGCCGCAGCCGCTCGCGGGATCCAAGCGCACCTACACCAACGACGATGGCAGCGAGCAGCTCGGTCAGCTGACGCGCAAGAACCGTAGCCTGCAAGGAGAGCTCGCAGGCCTGCAGACCAAGCTGGCTATACAAGCCAAGGAGCTCAGCGTCAGCCGCGAGCAGCTTGCAGTGGCAAAGTCTCAAGGCCAGACACGCGTGCTGTCACTCCGTTCTAACCCGACAACGGATCACGAAGCCATCAAGCGGGCCACGCTCGAGGCGCTACAAAAGGAGAACAAGGACCTCCTCGCCACGCTCAAATCCAAGCATGGCAAGGCCACGACGGTGCCCTATATACCAAGCTCGGTTCTGGGCACTATGGAGCGCGAGATTGCTGCCGCCAGGGCTGAGACGGCGTCGGCGCAAAAGTCTGCGCGCCGCCTGAAGGAAGTCTGGGGCAGCAAGTCGCACGAGTTCAAAGAGGCTATTTTCTCGACGCTCGGGTGGACGGTGACGTTTATCCCCAATGGCAAGATGCGCGTCGAGAGCACCTTTTACCCGTCCAAGACGGACGAGCACGAAAACTCCATCGTCTTTGACGGCGAGCGCGGCACCATGAAGGTTGGCGGCGGGCCCAAGAGCCAGTTTGCCCAGCGCATTGCCGACCAGATTGGCTTCTGGGTCCGCGAAAAGGGCTGCATCCCGGGATTCCTCGCGGCGCTGACGCTGGAGTTTTACGAGGAGCATAACAACAATAAAGAGCGGTAGCATCAGCGAAAATGACAGTCGGGAGTGGGTCATGTATATTGGGATGGTGAACATTTATCTGGGACTGTACTATTTTTGTTATTTTGGGATGGCGAAAATTTTGCACATTTCGAGGCGTTGAACTAGAGAAGCCAACCATGCACTAAGCTAGGAAACATCATGGAGGCCAATATGACTACCAATCAAGAACAAAAACATGCCTGAAATAGACCATCTGCTTCGAGAAAAAAAGTGTATAAACTCTAGAAACTATTCGATACAAAAGCATGGCTACATGATACAAATTAACAAAAAAAGCGGTAGAGAGGGACGGTCAAGTCCTTGGTCTGAGTATAGATATAAAATGACGCTGAAAATGGGGTGTAAAGGCGGGAAAAGGGAGAGAGTTAGTGCTAGTCTTGACCGGAAAACAGGAGGACTGGTACTGCTCGGGTTTAATCTGTAGACAAGGAAGAAACCAAAGAAAAGGAGGGCATGATGCACCTATATACGGTTATAAAAAAACGAGGGCATTCCAAAAGAACACCAGTACTAACCAAGAAGAAGAGATAAAGAAAATGCGAGACACCATCCAGGGAATACTTTTGTTGATCTTTTTCTCAACTTTCACTTGCTCTCGTATTTGCCACTGACGAGCTTCCGCGTCAGGGGCACGTCGACCCAGTTCTGCAGGGGCGGCGTGTCCGGCGCAGTGTCGGCATCGGCAAAGGGGTCGCTGGCGGTGGCTACCTCTTTGCCCTTGACCTCAGCTAGGCGAGCGACCGAGATGCCCGAGGCGGTGGCGGCCGATCCGGATGTGAGGTACTCCCAACGGGCCTCGACGTGACCGGGCCGGGGCTCGGCGCCGTCGGCGCCGAGAATGCGGCAGACAATTCTCTGCGCCGTATCGGGGTCTTCCGGGAGAACCACGTCGCCAAGACGCCAGTAGACCAGGTGCCTGTCCTTGAGGTGGGTGCCGCTGGGTTTGGTTTGAGCGCCGGTGGCGCGGCCGTCATAGGTAGCGACGACGACAACGTTGTGTAGTGTCAGCGGGCCAGGGAGGGTGCAGGCCGGGCTGCGCTGGTACTGCAAGAGCAGGCCAAGCTTGTCGCCCTGGGGCTTCCACGCGGGTTTGAGGAGCAAGGGCACGAAACCGCGGAGCGCGAGGGGATTGCTAGCCTCATCGGCGAACACACGGTAGGAAAAGGCGGTGGATGTCTTGGGAATGTGAGCGAGGTCGAGGGCAAACTGGTCCGGGTGCTCAATCGAGGCGTTTTGCACAAATATGCGATTCGGGCCAATCTTTTCTAGACGGGCAAAATTGTTGATGCGAATCGTTTCGTGGGCTGGCGAAGGAGGTTAGTCTGGGAGTTGGCGATTGGAGTGGTCAGGGCGGGCTTACTCTTGTCATGGGCGTCGCTGCTGTGGTAAGCAAAGGCAATCTCGCCGGCAATGGACACGCTCTTAATCTCGCCGTCTTCAAACTGGGCGGACACAGTCTCGATAATGGACGAGTGAAGGCCGGGGCCGTGCATGTCCGGGTGCTGGACGTGCGCAAAATTGCCGAGTGAAGTGCCGGAGCGGACGGACTGGGAGTCGGAGACGCCGGCAGTGCTGGACTCCGATGTCAGTGCCGGCGCGGCCGCGACGGGCTTAGCAATGGAGGGGAGGGAGGCAATGGAGCTGTCGGAGAGCGCGCCAGGCAGGCCGCCCGTCACTGGGTTGTAAATTGTGTTGCGGACGTCGCGGCGGCCGCGAACGGTGCGCGAGCGCTGCGCAGTGGTCGAACTGAGCTTGAGCGTGTTGGCCACGCTGGACAAGGCTGCCTGCTTCTCCGCGGGGTCCTCCTCAGAGATGGGCTGGTTCTGGATGCTCAGTTTGAACGGCTGCTCGGAATCATCGCTGGCAGCTTCGCGTTGCGCCTCGCTAATCGGGTCATGCATGGGCGCGCGAACGGTGAAGCCCTCGGCATCCTTGGCCCCCTCGGCAGAGGGCTCGGCGTGGCCGGCAAGCGATCCGTTGGTGCCGGTCGAGATGGGCAGCGGCGGGACGGCGTCGGCATCCATGTGTGCGAGGCCGTTGGGCCTGTCGCCGCCCGTCTTGGGACGGATGGGGGATACAGGCCCGTCTTCGGCGAGGGAGGACAGTCGGGAAGATTCGTTGAGGTTGCTCGCCGAGGCCCGGGGCGAGATGCCACGGCCGCTACTCCCAAGACGTCCGAAATTAGGGGCCTTTTGCGCCCCAAACTGTCCGAAACCACCGTGTACACTCTGGCGACGTCGTCCACCGAGGATCGTGCCGAGTCGTCGAAGCTTGGATTCTAGGTGACGTTAGCAGTGGGGCTTCCTTGCACATAGCATGGATGATAATGGGCGAGCAATGTCACGTACCTTTTTGGGGTGCCGGTGATTGATCAAAGTTATCCTCCTCGGGCACAGACTGTGGGACTGATGGCGTAGGGGTGATGTTGTTATTGTGCATGGTATTTTCGCGGCTGACAGATGCCGGCGTGGCAGGAGCCTGGGAAGCATGATTTGCTGGCACGCCAACGGACGAGCGCCGTGTCGAGCTTCGGGTAGGAGCCAGCGGCCGGTCGCCAATGGTGCCCTGCACAAAGCCCCGAATCTCAGACTCTGTTTCAATCTCGATGGTGATGGCGAGCGTTTCGCCGGCAATGGCTTGTGTCCGGTGCGCCTGGTCAGATTCGTGCGTCTGGTACTGCGTAAGGACGTCTCGCAACTGGTTGACGCGGGACTCGTCGAGGGCCTGGAGCGTCTCAAAGACAAAGGGCGCCTGCGAATCCCACTCCTGCTGCGCCGACTCGAGCCGCGCGGACGCGGTGTCAAGCTTTTGGGCGCTCGTCTTGGCCGCCTTCTTGCTTAGCTTGTCGGCCTTGTCGCGGGCGTCCTCGAGGTCCTTGCCGAGGTAGGTCAAATTGGCCGATATTGTGCTGATGTTCATGACGTCGTTGCGCTGCGGGAAGCCTCGGAGGGGTAGCTCGACGTCTCGCTCGATGCCGTCGGCGAAGTGGTGATGGGACTGGGCGATGCGCTCGACGGCGCCGAGGATGCGGGCCCAGGGCGTCTGGAAAACGCTGCGCAGGTACCGTTAGCTTGCAAGGAGAATGAAGGGATATGGTCGGTGGTAGTAGCGCCATACCCGAGCTCTGACTGCGGGACTTTAAACTGAGCGAGCTTGCGCAGGCCTGCGACATATTGTTCCTCGACGCGACGGCGTTCCTACACAATGGCACCAGTCAGTATTGCGACAAGAACGAAGTCAACCCGCCCTCTACAAGAGAGAGGTGAAAAGTCACCGGCGGACTGCCATTGATGTTGTCGTACCTGGAGCCAGTCGGCGATTTCGTTGTTGATCTTGCCGATGCGCTTGACCCGGTCGTTGAGGACCTGCGCAGCCTGGTTCGGCTGAAGATGCGGCTACAGCAAGGACAGTTAGCGACCCAAGCTCTCGACATCTGGCTGACGTGCCACGAGCTATCATTGCTAGCAATGGCACAGACGCCCCGACAAAGGTCGAAAAAAAGAACGACGCACCAACATGGCCGGGTACTCGGCCCTGGCGAGGTCATCCATTGCGGGGGATTGCTTTTGGGTTGGCTGCAGCGCTCGGCCGCGGCGGGAATTCGGGATACTCGGTGGCTCTAGATAAGATAGCAAGAGACGGGGCGATGAGAGAGGCAGGAAAAGGAGAGGCGCGGTGGAAAGGGTGGCGATGCCCACGAGAAACACAGGACGGGGTTTATAGGTATGGGTCGCTAAGTTGCGTCTGTCTTGGTCATGACGAAGTCTGGGGAGGCCGGAGGGAGAGCTGTTTGGGATGAGGCTAGTAATTGTGGAGACGTATTCTTTTTTTTTTCTCAATAGGCTGCCTTACAGCGGACCACAGCGGACCACAGCGGGTCTCCGCCGACTTCAGCACTTGTCTTGCCCTGAACAATTTCTCTCAAGTCAACGCTAGCACCGCTAATTAGAATCGAGTCAGCATTCTACAGCGCTCCCCATCGGGCCTTTTAGCGCCCTTATTAAGAACATGCCTGCTCCCCAGCTTAGAGCCAAAAAAAAGAAAGACGCATTGAAATGAGAATACGCATAAAATCTAATCAAATACAATGCATCGCTGTACCATTTCAAACTTCATCATGCATAACTACCTGCATACGTTACAGCGCTCCTACAGACCCCTCTAGCCCCCCTACCCCCACTGTCCACCTCAGCTCCCACCGCTACCATCACCACCACCATCACGATACCTTCAGCACACAACCATGGTCGCCGCCCAGCACGCCTGGCATTTCGCCATCTCTGCCACAGACCGTTATGGCACTATACGATCCATGTAAGCCGTCCCCGTCCATCCGTACTTCGCACAGACCCCCCAACCAACGACTCCCAGCCAGGAAGCACTGCCCGACGGCTCAATGAGCACCGCCATCGCCATTGAGCAGGCCGCGTACACAGATGCAGCATCCCTGGTAAGCCAGCACAACCATCTCTGTTCCGCATAGCCCGAATATAAACTCATCATGGCGGTGTCACAGCAAGACTACACGACCGCGTGCAACGCGGCCATGGCTACCCAACCGGCCGCCCCGTTCTCCGTCGCCGCCGCAGCCGCGGACGTGTCCGGGGGGGACACGCGCATCGGCGCCTACAGCAACTGCACTGCCATTGCCGACGGCGTCACCTCGACCGTCTACCGCTCCGCAGACGGCGCGACGGCGCTCAAGGTCATCACTGTGCAGCACCCGCTGCCGCCGCACGACCCCCAGCGCGAGATTCGCATCCTGCGGCTGCTCCGCCCGCCGTGCATCCCGCTGCTCGCCGCCTTCCGCGACCAGGCGCAGCAGCAGGTCCTCGCCTTTCCCTACAAGCCGCTCACCCTCGAGGCGCTCCTCCTCGCCAGCGGCCGCGCCCTGGACCGGCCGCACGCCCAGAGCATCTTCCGGGACGTGCTGCGCGCGCTGGCGCACATCCACGAGCAGGGCATCCTCCACCGCGACGTCAAGCCCTCGGCCATTCTCCTCGACGGGCCCGCAGGCCCCGCGTACCTCGCCGACTTTGGCACCGCGTGGCACCCGGCACTGTCCGCCGGCACGGAGCCGGCGGCTGCCAAGATCCTCGACATTGGCACGGGGCCGTACCGCGCGCCCGAGGTGCTCTTTGTGAACAAGGCGTACGGCGCCGAGGTCGATGTGTGGGCGCTCGGCGTCATGCTTGCCGAGTGCCTCACCGCGCCGCCCCGGCCGCCGTTTGAGTCCCGTGCGGCGCACGAGGACGGCAGCCAGCTCGGCCTCATCCTGAGCATCTTCAAGACCATGGGCACGCCGACGCCGGAGACTTGGCCCGAGGCGAGGGGCTTCAAGGTGTCGCCATTTGAGATGTGGACCGTCTTTCCGCATAGGTCGTGGCAGGAGATACTGCCAGGTCTCGACCCGGATTGGCTTGAAATGATTGCGGGTGCGGTTCGCTACAGCAAACGCGCCACGGCTCAAGAGGTGCGTACAAAATCTCCAATATTCGCTCCTCACAATCAGTCTTCTAATAAACCAGCAGCTACTACAATACAAATGCATTCTATAATTGAACCGCTACGAATTTTGTTCAAGTGCTTTTCTCTATCGCTAGATTACCCCAGACCCTCTTACTGTCTCCTCTTTTGCGTGTCCGCGCCCAAATAGTCGATTGGGTTCCTGCACAGCGGACACGTGTTTTGGTTGCTGCTCTGGAACCACTTGTACAGACAGGTCCTATGGAAGAGATTCTTGCACGTGGTGCAGCGCTTGTCCGGAATGCGCTTGTCCGCCGAGACAATGCTGTAGCAGATGGCGCACTCGGAATGACCGCGGAGCGCGCCTACAATGTTGCGCTTGAAGACCTGGAGGCCGTCGATGATGTTTCCGTTGGAAAATGTGATGACGCCCTGCGTTGTCATGATCCAGGCCTGCCACTTGCGTTCCGTCACAGCCACACGATTCAGACTCGCCACCGTGACGCCCTCGATGGGGTAGCTCGCCGGTACCCGGATGACAATGGACGCCTGCGCCTCGTCCACGTCGTATCCTGCCGTCACCTCGCGCGCCGACTTGGACACGCGCACCTGCAACTCCTGCTCGTCGGCCGTCGGCGCTTCCTGGGAGTCCGCCCACTGCTGCACCACGTCTAGGTTGTCGCCGATGATGAGCGGCGAGTAGTACCGCGTCGTCCAGGCCTCGACGGCGATGCGCGTCTGCTTGGAGCGGCAGTCCATGTACCACGTCCGAAACAGGCCGGGGGTATACTTGAGAACCAGGTAGTACAGGTGCACCAAAAGCCACTGCATGCTCTTTTCTTCCGTGTCCGTGTCCGTGTCGGCTAGCTTGACGTCGTAGTTGTAAATGTGATCGGACGAGAAGCCCTCCTTGTCCAGGTTGATGGCGTGCGCGGCCGAGTGCCCGAGTACGTCAAATGTAAAGTCTAGCAGCGGGCTGACATAGTTGTCCGTCTTTAAATTCTCCGTAAAGTCGTTTCGTACTTGAAACGAGGCACCCGAGAACGCGTCAAACACGAGCTTCCAGGATAGCAAGTAGCAGCGAACCGCCTGCGGAAATCGAGCGAGGCCGTCGTCCGAGTAGCTCTCCAGAGTTGGGGCGTCCAGTAGCAGTGATAGTAGCTCGTCGGGTAGTCGGGCGTCGGTCTGATCCAACAGTATGTCGACAGACACCTGTTCTTGCTGCACTGGGATAGCTCGGTGCAGCAAGCCAAAAGCAGCTGTTTGAATATCTCGTGATTCTGAAGCCACCAAGGGATATAGGTCATCCAGTTCCGGAGTCTGGTGTACTGAAATCTTGTCCACCTCTCTTGATAAAACAGCAGTCACAATCTTGGCTGCAGGGGCTTCCACGTCACGGAGGAGCTTGAGAAGCTCCACCAAAGCTGATGGCTTGTCGCTGGCGAAGTCTCTGAGCGCGTCTTCCAGGTCATCATTCGGCTCCGAGATGGTCTCGAGAACCCGTCCCAGTTTCAGTGAGGCGTGCACTAGCGGCAAAAGACTGCCAAGGTTATATTCGAATTCGTTGCGCCACGTGGCCAGGCAAAACGTGGCCGTCCTCTCCCAGTACGAGCCGTACACGTCCTTCATGCAAGGAAGCAGGCTGATGAGGGAGCGGCAGGCCTCGGTGGACGTTTCTGCGTCCATGAGCGCCGGCTCCTCGAACCAGCTAGTGATCTGGCGCACTGCAAACACGATGCGGTTGTTCGCAACAGGCAACCCGCCAGGTTCGTACAGCCGGGAGCAGAGCGTGAGAAGGGACAAGATCGACTTAGTTTTTTCGCCATCAGCAGCCGCCCCAGCCACGTCGCTAACAAGGCGGTTGCAAAAGTTGCTGATTTGCTTCGACGCCTGCAGTGGCTCGCCAAGTCCGGACAGGATGGCGGCGCTGACGAGGACAGTGTCGGGTGTGGTTTTGAGATGTTCGGGCTTGACAAAGTGTTCTTCTAGAGAGACGGACAACCCTTGCGCCTCGGCAGTCGCCTGAAGAAGCTCGCTCAGAGCCCGGGCACTGTAAATGGCCGAAGCCGAGAGAGACCTTGACTGCGCGAGGAGAAGACTGGCCAGTTGGCGAACCATTTCTGTTTCCGAGTCACCCCTGCCCGCCACCCACCATTCCTTTTCTGATGTATAGTTGTTGAAAAATGACCGGAGAGAGGTAATGATGGTGTCTGCCTCGCGCATGCCTTCTTCACCTTCGAGATTGAAGAAGAGACCATTGGTGCCGCGGAGCGTAATCTGGTCAGAGATGAGCTGCACAGTAATGCACTGGAGATACAAAAGCTCGACAGAAAACTGCGATGAGATTTTAGACAGATCAATACCCTCGGCAGTCAGCAGCGACAAATAAAGAGCCATCCTGGCAGGAATAGAGCGCCCTCGTCGGTCACGAGGCACCCGGAACGTGTCTTTGGAAAGACTGGAAGATGAGTTGGACAAGAGGGTAGCGCCGCTGATCGGACTGCTGATGGAGAGAACGGGGTCGATGTGCGCCTGGAGGAATGGCTTGAGCTGCTCCATCCAGACGTTGGTGCTGGGAAGCAAGTCTTCTAGAGACTCGACTGTAGAGCTAGCCTCCTTGGCCTGCTTGACAAGGGTTTCGATGCTGTGGCAGTTAGGAGTCTGTTTCGTGGCATTGGGAAGTCACTTACTCGAGAGATTGGCGGTTTGCACGTTCGAGATTAGACAGTATAATGCCCACTGTAGGCAGGTTGCCATCGGTATGTTGATCCATGAGAGCGCGGACCTTGGCCGCCTTGCTAGAAATAAAGGCATCACCATCAAGCTCAGACATACCAAGCAAGACAGCAACTATCGAGGTGTGCAGATTGTCATCTTCAGACAGCAGCTTTGGAATTCCACCGGCCACAATGACCAAGATATCTAGAGGCTCTTCGCTCGGTTTCTTCTGCAACACGTCCACAGCATGTCTGACAAGGATCAGTAAATTGTCGCGAGAAAGGGCGCCGGAGTTGACGGCCGCCGACAACAGATTCTTGCTGCCACCGGCACCATCGGCGACTGCCGTTGCTTGCTCTAGAATATGAGCCTGCACAGCCTGGTGCGACTGCGCAAATTCTGAAGCTGCTCTTTGTGAGATCAAGCCCTCCAAAACCTCGCTACGCTTCTCGCTTGGTGGTAGCAACATCGTTTCCGTTACCCAGGCGTGCCAGGTGGATCTATACTGCGTATTGAGCTTTTCAACGGAAGACGACAGGTCCAAGCATGTCAAGAGAATTGGCGCCGAGGATGACTCGACCAGTTTGTCCATGTAGTCTTCTGCAGCAGCGAGCAGAAAGTTGGAGAGACCGACGCCGGCATCCGCAGAAAACAGATGGGGTGCAGAGGAGAGAGCTTCCTTCAAGGCTGTCGCAGCTCCAAATGGCTTCATATTTCGACTTTCGAGCAGAGATATGCACTGAGAAATTATGGTCAGAGAAGGCTGCTCTGCCAGCCCGGGCAGGCTGTCTGTCTCAGAGCGATGGTACAGTTCCTTGATGAGCAAAAACCAGCGGCGGCCCTCCTGCCCGACCTTTTCCTGAGAACTTTGGTACTCTTTCGAAACCCCGGGAAGAGAGCCGGTCAGGTGTGTGCAGAATGCAGCAGCGAGTCGGGCGAGTTCGTCTTCCATAGCAGAGGCAAGCGCAGGAGACGAGCCAGCTACAGCGCAGTAGATGTTGCCAAGGGTAGATAGGTCAATGGATGAGGCTCGAGTAGAGGGAGGAAAGAGGAAGTGTTCGAACAAGTTGAATGCGTGAGTTTTGGCTAATTCGCGGGCATCGTCTTCATTCAAGGACTTGAGCGCTCGCTGGATCGTATTAGAGTAGCACTTCCAACCGAGCTGTGCGCTGGCACGGGGTTCTTCTCGGTGTTCGATGCCGGAGCGTAGAGAAGTGAGCAGCTCAGATTCCGATTCTAGGGTGACGTCGCTGCGCGGTAGGAGGGAGAGCAGAGCGTCAAGAGATTCCCAGAAGCTTGCCCGGCTACCCTGTGAGCCCTTGGCAATGAATGTATATAGTCGTGAAACAGGGGACTTTTTGCTCTTAGCAGGAGCCTCCCAAATATCCGGGTGCTCTTTGCTGAGTCTCACCAGGGCGAGGATGTACTCATTCGCAGACCCAACCTGTGAAGTCTTGAGGCCGCCGGTGAGAATAGCCTGTCTGCACTCCACCGAGTCTGCGTAAGGCAGTTTGCGATCAAGGCACAAAACGAGAATCTGGCAAGTGCTTCTGCGCACCGACGCATCGGCGGCAGTGATGCTCTTCCAGACAGCGTCGGTAGCAAAGTATTCGTCGTAGCTGTCCCGATAGCGGTCGATGTCGGCGTCGTCCATCCGTTGGAGAAGCCGCAGAATAAGTGACAGACTCGCGTTGATGACGCGGAAGTATTTTGCCTCGGCATCTTCCTTGGTGGTGGAGCGTTCATCGCTCAAGCTATCCTGCGTCTCCTGAATGGCCTCGAGAGCAAATGCCAGGATCTGAAAGTGGCACTTTTTCCAAAAGGCGTCTCCCTTTTCGGGAGTCGTGAGAAAGGAGCCGAGACCATCGCTGGCGGCGCGAGAAACGGCGCGGTCGCGATCATAGAGACCAGCAAGCCATGCGCCGACAACCTTGGGAATGTGGCGCTCCATGCGCTTGCGCGCCGACTTCATCAGCTCGAGCTGTAAGTGGTGAGACTGCTCCCGAACGCGGCGGGCATTGTCGATGGAGGCACGCGGGTACAATTGCGTCTATTGCAGGGTCAGTAGCTTGTATCGCGAGATGTACGCGACGATTGGTGTTTCAAGGATGAAGAGGGCGTCGTACCCATATGTCAAGAAGGGCATCCTCTACCCCGCCATCCTTGTCGTGGGGGTTCGCCTGGACATGGGCCAGCAGCTCATCGAGCGCCTTGGTCTTGGTCGTGCTGTCCTTTTTCATGACATTCTTGAGCGAGACGACAAGGTTTGGATCTGCCACAGCGGCAAACGAGGGCGGCTCGGCGAGATACGAGAGGGAGCTGCCAGAACCCTGGCCGCCAAAGGCAGCGAAGCCAGCGCCGCCAAAGGCTGGACGGCTGCCGCCAGCAGATCGTCCTTGGCCGCGCTTCATGATCTTGACTGGCCGCGCGCGGGTGAGATCCAGTGAGAGGTCGCGAGGAAGGGGGCGGGCGAAAGCGACGCAGGGTCGACGCGGGCGGCTGATTGGAAGCTGGAAGTGTCCTTTGTCCTTTGTAGAGATTTTGAGATGCAGCTCAGTGACGTCGTCGCAGTAGAAGAACTAGAATTGTTAAGAGTGGGCCTGGCTTCCCGATGGAGTCATACCGTTGAAAAATGTACAAAGGTACTTTTAGCCATCCATCCATCAAGGCAATTATTTATTCAGTGTGAAGATGGTAAAGGTAGCATAGAACCCCCGTTTTTAAGTCATTAGATGGGTTTGCCCAAAGGGAAAGCGCAGCCCAATCTGCAATGCTGGCCCCCGCACTCATCTGTATATCACCAAGCTGTTACCAACCAACCAACGCAGCATCACCGTCATTCATCCCACCACCCAGAAACAGCAACAAGCACGCGAGCCCAAATCTTATTCGTAATTGTAATTCGTCATGGCGTTTGAAAACCGGCCCCGATTGAGTAGCTGCAGCCCAATGCCTGTCGCGTCGCCATCGGCCCCTCGAGCGATCGCAACCACAAATACGCCGACGGACTTGGTAGGAATGCAAAGAGGCACAACTGGCGGACGAGAGCTACTGGGTAATTCGGAGATATTGCACATGTCGACCATGCACCGGCTTCTTCCGTCGCGTATGCGGACCCGCGATATTCTCAAGGGATGGATCGATCCACGCGCAACACGCGGCACCTCGTACCACTATATCCATTTGTTCGCTCTCCAGAAGCTGCTGTGGACGACGATGTCGAGGCTGTGCTGCTGCCAAATTTAGACACACCCACAAACATATAGTTGTGTATGATTTATGTACGGAGTACGAATTAGGCGGCGGGCACTTGCGAGGCTGGCTGTCCACCTAATCCTTCCACCGAATCTCCATGCAGAGCAAACTGCAGGACTGCAGGCTGCACATATGACTCAATCGCTGCGACGCATAAAGACCAACCCCTCGCAACTATGTTCTCATGACAAGAGTCTAGTTATCTAGTGAGAACCAGTAACTAGCTCGCCTTCACCCCTTGTCTCGCTCGAACCGCCCCGGCCCGGGATAGCCCCAATCAACACCCTCTGCTCGCTGCTGCGCTAAAGTCCGCCCTTGTTCCAGAGTTGTGGAGGCCCCGTTATAGTTAGTTATCACTGGTGTGCCGGCTCTTGTCAGAATATCCAGATACGAGTGCCTCTTCTGCCGTTTCGATCTGCGCCCAGACTTTTTTCTCTCTCTCTATATTTTCAGCATCCTCGCCATCGCTCTAGCCATCATCCATGGTTTTCGCGCGCCCTCTTTGCGACTGAGCGACCGGGCCGCGGCAATGTCAGCCTCAATCACAACCACGCTCGCTTCGCTCACGACAACGACAACGGCGGTCGCATCGTCGAGCGGGCCCGTTCAATTAAACGGCACCAATTTCATCGTCGGCGCCAACGCCACCTCGACCAATGCAACGGTCCTCGTCCTCCCCCAGCTCACGACGCAGTTTGTGCCGCCATCGCAATGCACCCCAGTACAGAATTGGACGCCGGCCACAGTCGCCGTCACTCTCGGAGACAGCCAGGGAAACACAACCTATTCGCAGATCTTGCTGCCCGTCACCAATGCCCAGTTCTCTGCCTGCCAGCCGTCTGGGTGGAATCATATCAACAGCAGCTACCTATTCAGCTTCAGTAAAGCCGTTTGCCCCAGTGGCTACAACTACAATCAGCTGTCCGACTTGTTCAATAATCAGCCCAATACAGAGACCATTCGCACCACGGCGTACTGCTGTCCGAGGTAGGTGATGACTATCCACTTCATCCCAACTCTCTGTGCTAATACGTTTCTTCACAGCGGCTTCTCATACTCGATGTTCTACAATATCGATATAACAGGCGTATCTGGAGCCAACTGCTTGAAGACGACGACCTTGACACCGGCGGCGCAAACCACGGCCACTAGGACATCCACCCGGTCTGCCTCGGAGACAACCACCGGCTCAATCGCTCTTGCAGCAAGAAACGCCACGACTCCGTCGACATCCACACCAGGACCCTCGGTGGTGACCATGTTCTACCAACCCTGGTTCATCGAATGGGAACAAAAAGATGCCTCTGAACTATCGCCATCACCGCCAACCGTATCCGTACAGTATCCGGTCAAGACCTGGGAGCCAGGCACGGAAATTGACCCTAGCTTAACACGAAAAACGATAAATCCCAACGCTTTGGATAAAGGCCTGGGCCAAATCATTGGCATTGTGGTTGGCTGCGTCGCTGCCGCGTTCGCCGCCATTTCCGCGATAGCGCTCTGGTTTTATATACGCTCACGGCGGAGAGAGCGCCAGACTTTCGAACAAGAGGAGCATCAGCTTCAGGAGCAGCGACTGCAGCGCATCGGCGAGTACCAGCGATCGCGGTCGCCCACCGATGACGAGCCGCTGCCCGTCTATGTCAAGTCACGGGAGCAGGACAAGGCAATTGTCGCCGGTATGGCGGTGGTACCACCATACAAGGAGCGGCCCAGCTCGGAGAGCTCACGGCATAGTCAACAGCAAGATTCTCAGAATACACACACGCAGGATGGCAGCGACGGGGTACATGAAGACACCGACCGGCTGACAAGGCACGATCAACACACGCTTGAAAATGCAGCACAGCAAAACGGCACGCAATCAAATACGAATCCGAAACCGGCGGCATGAGTGAGATGCGAGGCAGATACAGCGAGCGCAGGAAATAGCAATGCACTGGGGGACAAGGAGAAACTGCACCATTGGATCAAGGATTTAGCGAATTGAATTTATTTTTGCCTTTAGCCAACAGACATGTGTCGATTAGGCTTTAGTGCTTTGTATTGCTTTTATTTTCTATGTACATGTGTATCATAAATCATGTTCGTACTGTCTTACATTTACAGTGTATTGGTGTTCAACCATGCGTTTATGCCTCTGCTGTTTCAGAGGCTTCCGTCAGCGCCGCACTCCTCGCTAGCTCCTTTTCAAGGTCCGCCAGCTTGGACTGGACCGACGGCGGGTGGCGCTGGTACGTGAAGAGGGCGGCGAACAGCGAGGCGACGGAGACGCCGACGCAAATGTACATGTCGACGCGGAAGGCGTCGATGAAGGCCCGTCGCGCGACAAGTTGCTGCTGGGGGGAGAACTGGAAGAGGGCTAGCGGCGAGCGGTAAAAGCTGGCGAGCTGGTCGGGCGTGAGGCTGCCCTGCAGCCCGTTTTGGATTTTGGTAATGAGCACAACAATGCTGACGGCGACGCCGAGGCTGCCGCCAAAGACACGCATCTGCGCAATAATGCCCTGCGAGATGGCTGTCATTCACGAGTTAGCACCTGCTACCGGAGGACAAAGGAGTGTTGGGAAAATAGGGGCAAACGTACCGTGATCTTCAAAGTCGGACTGAAGGACGGCGAGGAACGTGGTGCTCGAAATCTTCAAACCCACGCCGACGCCGAGGACGGCCTCGAGACCCCACTGCCACGCCGGCGGCGCGGTTTCCTCCGGGAGGCGGGAGAGAACGCCCGAGGAGATGGCCAGGATGGCACTGGCTACGACGAGTACCGGAAAGGTGTTGTTGCGGCGGAGGGAGAGGGCGCCGCCGAGGGCGCAGCCGGCCGCGCCGCCACCCATCATGGGCAGCAGCAGGGCGCCGGCTTTGACAGGTCCGTAGAGGTTGACGATTTGCGAGCGCAGGGGAATATTGATAATGGCGAGGAGTAGGACGAAGCCGGACAAGAACGTGTCACTGGGGGCGATGTTATGAGCGTTTCAGTTCTCGGGATAGCAGCTGGGATGAGAAGGGGCTTACAATATGGCAGCGAGCATGACGCGGCTGGTCAGGATGTGATAGGGCAGTTGTGGTCGGATGTGGCTGAGACGCGTATCGCGGGCGAGCTGGCGCTGCCAGAAGACGAGGGCGACCCAACAAAGGCCGCCGATGATGAGCACGCTGATGGTGGTGCCGGAGCGCCAGGTGTAGTCGCGGATGGCGGCCTGGTTGATAATGAAGACGGGCAGGACGGTGGCGGCGAGGATCAGGATGGCGCCGAGATAGTCGAGCCGGCGCGGGTTAATCCTGACAAAGAGCTGGTAGTCTTTGGGCCAGAGGAACAAGAGCAAGACACCGGGGACGAAAGCACAGGGACCGCTGTTTTTTTTTCACAAGTCAGTACATGTGAACCCCAGAGCTGAGATGGGAGGGAGAGAACAATACTTTATCCAAAAGACGTAGCGCCAACCGACATACGTGGTCAGCAAGCCGCCAATGACGGGCCCGCAGACGCCGGCGAGGGCGACAATGGCGCCGAGGGCCGATGTCACGAGGACGACGCGCGACGGCGGGCTCAGCTCGGGAAAGGTGATCATGGCCATGCTGTAGAGGCCAGCGCCGCCGACACCCTGAGCGGCGCGGAAGCCAATGAGCTGGTCGAGGTTGGCGGCGGCGGCGCATCCCATGGACGCGGCGAGAAAGATGGCAAAAGAGACGCAGACAATGGTCTTGCGGCCAAAGGCGTCGGAGAGGCGGGCCATGGCGACAGCGAAGCCTGCATATTTGTCAGTATAGGCGCGGGCTGTTGAAGACAAGGGGGGACACGCACCGACTTCAGTGAGAGTGTAGGCTAGGACGACCCAGGACGACGTCTTGAAATCTTGAAATTCTGCGGAAATGTCGACGAGCATGGTGGCGACAACAGTGGCATCGAGAAGTGAGAGGAAGAGGCCCATGCCGATGCTGCCAAGCCAGGAACGGTCAGTATTACAGCGGTCTGAAAATGGATGGGCCCGAGAGACGCGTACCATGCAAATATCACGGCCAATCGCCAGCCGGCAATGGGCTTCTTGCGGCGCAGGACGATGCCGTCGGTGGTGGTGCTGGCATGGTCGACTGAAGCAGGTGAGCCGTCACCGGCGCTGCCGCGGGAGCTGTCATGCGCTGTGTCCGCCGATACAGAGCCCATGCTCTTGACCTCGTCGCTCATGGCGAGGAGGAATAACAAGTCTGCTTCTTGTAGATTTGACGTTGTCCCGTTTGGCGTGGCGCGCGCAGAGTGCGGTTCGGGGCAGTTGTCGTTTGTTTGTCTTAGCACCTGCGACGCATGTCATCGCACACCACTGGACTAGATTTCTGTAGCAATATTTCGTATCAATTCCTGATAAAATTCGATGAGACGAGAAAAACGATGGAGGAGTTATATCCGACAAGGCACGCCTCAGGTCATGGATGTAGCCTAAGCCATGATCTCGTCTCGGGGTGGTGCAGGATTCCGTGTGGTTGATTTGGCAGATCAACGAGGGGACGATCCAATTGCCACGCTAACGTTCCGCGTATTTGATGAATCTTTTTTTCCAGTGGTTCCTGGGGTCGTTAAAACGCAGTATTTGGCCTAATAGAGGTACCCCGCTCGTGGTGCGTCTTGTTTGGGCGAACGAGGCTTTGGAGGCTTATGGATTTAGGCCCACGGACATGTCCATTGCAGATCGGTCTGTCTGGGGGCGGGTCAGTGGCACAGTGAAGGGGAAGAGGCTGATTACTGTACGGCAAATTGTGTCCATGGGCTCGTGGCTGGATCTCGCGCTACAATGCTAATAAATTGGCTGCCGAAAAGATGGCTGCAGTAATTCGGGGAGCCCTTTGAATGAGGATCTTGGGATTTTGGTACTTTGCATTCTCAATTCTTTCCCTTTGCCTCATTGACTTCCTGCATCTCTATTCTGACATCATGTCGTCACCAAGCGTTACATAGTGCCTATTTGACATGCGACCTCGATGCCGCACTGTACTCAAACTCTAACCGACTTGTGACAGCGGCCCAAGTCACCTCGGGAGTCCGGGGTTCCGTCCAAAAAGAAAAATTGGCGGGGAAAGACTGGGGGTGCCGAGGGATGGTAGTTCGTAAGGCGCAGCCAGGCCAAAACGGTTGCGACGAGAAGCATGAGATAGAAGCTCAGCGGCGTCTGGGTGCCGTTGGCCGAGGCATGCCAGTTTCCCCTCAGTAAGATACGGCTGGTGGCGTCTTGGGGGAGAGATGCGGTGATGAGTGGGCAAAGGTGTCAAGGAGCCTGCGAAGAGCCCGAAGTCCGAAATAGCAAAGAGCGGATAACTATCTACCTTGCCCTAGAACTGTTCGTTTTTTTTTTTTTTTTTTTTTTTTTTTTTTTGGCTATTTTCGCCTTTTGGAAACCTTGAGGATGGAGTTAGTGCAGGCCTGGCTGGGCCCGTAAGTTGTGGTACTATTCTCAGCTGCAACAGGAACTGGAGTCACGATGAGAGGCTAGCGGTGTTGCCGCTACCACGGCGGTTGTGTGGCCAATGTGCAAGCTGGCCAGGGGAGCAGAGGTTCTCGGCCGGCATGATAGCATCTCTTTGTTTCGTGGCCGGGATACCCAATGTAGGAGCCGGATGGGCTCAAGCGAGGCTGCACAAGGTGAGACTCCCTATCCGCTTTATGCAAGCAGCCGCGATATGCATCAAACAATCTTTGCTCAACTTGGTACAAGGCTCTGCGCTCACAGCCCAGCGACGTCAACCGATGCCCGCCCCGAAGCTCAGGCCATGTGGAACCCTGGGTACAGTGTATCACCACCGTGCAGATTACAGAAGCCCAAGCAAGCAAAACGCCATCCATCAGGACACGCGAAACTGCGACTGGCCCTTGGGCTCACTGACGTCATGGGGGACTTCTCAGTCGCAGTGGAGACGACTAAAAACGTCACTGCGAGCAGGCAATGGGGAGGAATGATTGGGGAGCGGAAAAGAGGGTATGAGATTCGAATGATTCGATTGATTGCAAAGCCAGATCTCCGGTTCACTACCCGGATGAACCAGGCAATTCGACACAATCGACGCCGCGCAAAATGTTCATGTCTGTGGCCGAGCCGCCCAAATCCGGCCAGCCACTGACGCGTGAGTAGAGCCAATAGGCACCACTGGCAAGTTCTGCATCTCAGATTTACCTGTTCTAATTCTCGTCCTTTTTTTGCCCTTCCTCGTATCATCTGGACGATTTCGTCATGCCCGCTTCTGTCTCTATGGGGCCTGATTCTGCCTGCCCGATCACGTGCTGTTGTTGAGCTTCCTATCGTGAGTTTTTTGCCGCTTCACAGAGAGGTACTTCTGAGGTACATGACCTGTGATGTGCAGGGTGCAGACCCACCAAACGGGGCTTATCTGAACCAATGCCAACGCGGTGATAGGGAGAAGAGTGGGTCGAAGGGGCAAGTTTGGCGGTGGAGTCGATACGTCACAGCCTCACAGGTGATGGATCGCTGTAACGTGTATCCATTTTGGCGAGGCACCGCTGCAATTTAGTGGTTTGCTGAATTTGATTAGTGGTTGTTCCGCAGTGCGCACTGAGCCACTGCTGAACCCGACATGGAACTGAGCGGGCAACTGCTTCAGTGCGACAAGTGATTGCAGGCATCGTCGCCCACTCACACCTCATTGATCACCAACACGACGGGCTCCACGATGGAGCACATCCAGTCTCATTCCACGACCTGGCTGCTTGCTAGTTCATGAACCTTGCAGCAAGGCGCAGTACACGACAGAAAACCGCTCACTACGAATACACGGTTCCCGGGACATGAATGTCTCGATTCCAGGTGATACCCAGGTTAGTAGGTAGCCTGAAGTCTCGGGCTGCGTATCCGAAAGCCGAGCAGGGGATGCACAGCACCTTCGGCGCTTCTGTTGTAGCGTTGGAGCGCCTTTCAGTGGCTAACCTGCCAATTGCCCGAATTGCCTGGGGAATCAGCGCCTAGAGTTGCCGCCAAAACTGCCAAGACGCGACCCCCAAACCACTTGCGATGCACAGTGGAGTGCCCGCTGAAGCCGGCCAGTTGTAGCGCTGTCTTCTGCCTCTGCTAGGCTTTTCTTGGTGGGTTATCTGGAACCATCGCCTGTAGGTACCTGTTATCTCTTCTCCTGCCCCAGCCCACTGCAGGCATCCTCGTCCGGTGGCTGTACCATCCATGTACCCCTCCATGCACCATTTCCTCCAAGCATCTGCCCGTACCTCCGTTCGTCGTCTTAACCTTTCCCCTCATCTGTCATTTACCTTCAACCTCTTCCTCTACTCATCTCTTCTTTTTTTTTGCGAACTCGCGATACCCCTCTTTCCCGCGTCGCCCAACTTTCTACTCCAATTTGCACGGCTTCTCTCCCCTACACTGTCGTGTCGCTTGATGCCATAAATCCGCCGTCTCACACGTTCTCCCGCCTAACCCTTCAGTGTCAGTATTTCCCAGGCCCACGTACAGCAGCCCTGTTGCTCCCGAGTCGCCTTTGCTCCCGTTTATTATGCTAAAACCTCTCTCTAGCTCATATAGCAGTGGCGCACGCAATTTCTTCCCCCAAACCCATACCGTAGTCATGATTTCAGCTGCTGCTCAGTCCACCCCGCGCGCCAGGCTGGCTCTGGCCCGCGCTTCCACCACAGCCGCCGCCCGCCAGACTCGCCAATACCGCTACGGTCCCTGGCAGGTCGAAACCGACCACGAAGTTCACGGTCGACATCGCTCCGTTCGCTATAGATACATGGAAACGCTCAGCCGCAGACTCTCCTGGGATAGCAAGAGTGCTCGCGCCGCGACCAAAACTCCAGCTCGGACGCCGGCCTATGCCCAGTCCATGTCCAGCACAAGCGCCACCCACGCCGATACTGCCAATGTCCGGTCCTGGTCGAATGACCTCTCTCGCATCGGTGGCACGAAGACGACTGGGGACCTCGAGCGCGATGCCGTTGACCAGCTACTGCGTCCTCAACAAGATGCCTCACAATCCATTGAGAACCTCCGCCTGCCGCAGAAGAGCGTCCGCGATTACGTTAAAAAATTTGCTCCGAAGGACACAACGCAAACTGTTGATGCCGAGAAGACAATTGAGGTCACCTCGCAGTTCCCCAAGTACAAGGACCTCAAGGCATACAAGTCGTCCAGCTTCGATGACCCTAATACGCCCTGGGAGCTCAGTGCCGAGGAAAAGTCCAAGCATTACAACGACCTGAAAAAGTATCGCCCAGTCGAGTGGAACGAACCCGACGGCCTCCCTGCTGAAAGCGCCGATCAGTACAAGGACCTCGACGAGTACAAGTCCTCCAAGTGGAACGAGCCCGACGGTCTTCCCAGTCGCACCCCCGAGGAGCAGACAAAGGACTACGACGATCTGCACAAGTACGGTCCCGTCACGTGGAACGAACCCAATGGTCTCCCCGGCATGACTCCCGAAGAGAAGACCAAGCTCTACAAAGATCTCAACAAGTACGGCGCCGCCACATACAGCGAGCCCGACGGCCTCCGCCCACTGACTGCGGAAGAACAGTCCAAGAACTATGAAGATTTGGACAGGTACTCCGAGGGCTTCAAGTGCAAAGATGCTCTCCTCAAGGCGCAGCAGGTCCGTGAGATGGACGCCACCCCTCGCGGTACCCCTCTCCCACCCAAGGTCGAGGCCAAACCTGGCAACTACGAAGAGTACAAGGACCTCGACAAGTATGGACCTGTCCGCTGGAACGAACCTGACGGCCTCCAGCCTCCTACTGCGGAAGAGTTGACCAAAGAATACGAGGACCTGGACCGCTACGCTCAGTATGACAACGCCGACCCCCAATCAGCTCGTCTCCACCCAGAGGAAGCATCCAAACGTTATGATGATCTTTCCGCATACCCCAGAGCGGGATACGAGGAGCCTGCCACGAAAGAACACGTTCACCCCGAGGAACTCACCAAGAACTACACGGATCTCTCCAGCTACAACCCCCGCACTTTCGACGCAGCGGACAGGAAATACCCTACTCACCCTGAGGAGGCCACCAAAAATTATAAGGATCTCTCCAGCTACAACCCCCGCACTTTCGACGCAGCGGATAGGAAATACCCTACTCACCCTGAGGAGGCCACCAAAAATTACAAGGATCTCAACCGCTACGATGAGCCCCTTCTGGACGAGATTGTTGCTCGACCCCTCTCCCCCGAGTTCAACGAGCATGATCTCGAGATCCGCCGCAAGACTGCTGCTCACCAGTCTAGCGCGGACCAACTGGGTTCAGCTCCCGGTGCGCCCAACGGGACCATCAAGGCCGCTGCCAAGCGCCGCTTCGTCAACCTCGAGGACGCCAAGAAGCGCTATCAGACCTCCTTCGAGGCCGACGCTCCAAAGGCCCCGTTCTCCGCAGAACAGCCCATTGTCGACGTCGAGCTCGAAGCTGCGCGTCGTGCCGAGAAGCTCAAGGACGGCAAGGCCGAGTACGCCGCCACGTGGGGTGCCGAGGACTACCAGCCACAGCGCTTCTCCAAGCTCGAGACGGCCAAGGTCGAGCACCGCTTCGAGCAGGAAAGCGATGAGGGTGTCAGCTCCATGGACGAGAGCTTCCCAACAGGCCAGTCGGCCGTTCCGGACGCGCTCAACACGCTGTCCACCCAGCAGGACCTCCCCTACGCCAAACCCCCGCAAGGACTGGATGTAAGCTACACACACGACACTGGCGGTAAAGCGACTCGGCCGACACACGCAAAGCACTTGCAATCCCAAGCTAACGAGGACGCAGAACAAGACGCGCCATCGCCGACAGTAAGCGCAGGACCTGACACCCGCCCCGCTGCCCCCGCCGAGTACGTGGTGCTAGCCTTTGACCCGGACACGCAGACGGTCAGTGTCGCGGAGACGAGCACAGCTGCAGACTCTCCATCGTCGCAGCAGCAGCAGCAGACGCCCGCCGAGGCCATCATGCGGCTGTCGCACCCGGCCAAGTTCTTGCCGCACTTTCAGCCCCTGCAGGCGCACGGGTACGAGATCGTGTCGGGTCGCGGTGACGTCCTCGTCTTTCGCAGAGTCGGCGGAGGCGTACCTGGCGCGCCACCGTACGATTCTCAAACCCCTGTCGGCCGCAGGAGGCGATCGCTGGGCAAAAGACTAGCCATAGGCGCAGTGGGGGCCGGTGTCACCGCGTATGCTGCTGGGGTGGCCGCGGAGCATCTGTCGACGAGTGGCTTACTGTAACTGTCTTTTACTTCTTTTTTTTTTTGACTTGTTGTTTTATACATGGCGCACGCATGGATATACACCACTACAGGCATGGGTCCTGGCGTTTTCTTTTTGTTTACCATTTTTTTCTTTTTCTCTTCTTCCGTGGGTGCATTGTGCGATGGGCTACAAACACACACTGGCGTATAGGACCAAAGGCTTGCTTTACCACAAATCGTAACACAAAGTAGCATTCTTTAGAAGCTTATCATCTTTCTCATCGTAACCAGTCCCGTTTTCCTCCTGAGAATATTTGACTCAATAACAAAGTGACTGTTTCGTGTCGTGTCCATCCCGTCGTCAATTTAGGTGCTGTCGAAACCGCCCCTCAATCATATTTGTCCTACAAAAAAAAAAATCTTGCTCTGGCATTCACGACGAACGCTCGGTGAAGCCGGGACCGGTGCGCGCGGCATGGACCGTGGCCATTTGCAGCTCGTGCGTGCGGTCCTGCGCGTTCCAGCTCTGCCGGCGCGCCAAGTTGGGCGTCCACGTCGTGGTGGTGGCGACCGAGGGCCCGTCGACCACCTTGCGATCCTGCTGCGTGCTGCTGGGTTCTGGTGCTTGTTGGTCTCCCCGGGGGGAGGTGAAGGAAGGAAGAAGACGAAATTAGCTGCCCGGCTCTGTGCAAAGGGGGGTTGGGCGTTGTCGTTGTTGGGCCATTTTACCTCTGTTGGTGCGCAGCGGGAGGGTGGTGGAGGTGGTGGTGGTGGTGGTGCGCTGCTCCGTCTCCGACATGGTTGGCGAGTTATTATGCGGCGGGAGGAGGGATGTACTAGCTCGTGTCGGTCGCTGACTGAGGTTTGCCGAGACGGGGTGTGTGTTTGTTGGAGTGATGAATTTGTGCAGGAGGAGCGATGGGGTGGGAGTCGTCATGACTGCCTGTGTTCAAGAGATGAGGGCGGGCAGTCACCACCTATTGTCCTAGTGGTTATACCAGTACCCCACGTTGAGGCTCAAACCAGTCAATCTGTGGCTGATCAGTGAGACCGACCCCTCATCACTGTCAAAGCATAGATATGGATAGCTTCGCCTAACTAGATGCATCGTCGCATTCATCCACATCACTAATCTATTGAAATCTAGTGGCGGGCGGCCAATTGTATAAAGAAAATCAAATTCATAAGGCAAGGCATGTACGAATACAAAAGTATCCACCGCGTTCACTTTTCTTTACCCTTCTCGCGAACAACATCCACCGCCATCATCTCCCAATCAGCGCTGATGGGGGGCAACCGGCGATCACTTTCGCCGATCCGCTTTCCCTGATTCGCATCTTCATCAAGACATACAATACAGTCTCGATGTGGTGTACCGTTACCATAAAACAGAAAAGAACGGCGTCTTCCCCGAGAGCCGTTGAAACCCCGCAACGTAGAGTTGTTCTTAAAACTGTTTCCATCTTGCTTTCCCCATAGACGAGCCGCTGCCATAGTAGCCGTAGTTACGACACTGTAAACCCTGGCTAGCGGCCTTTTCAAAATTGTGACCAGTCCCTAGCATCTATACCGCGAAATCGTGCAGCATGAGCAACACGCTAGCCTAGCCAGTCCAGCGCAATCGTTGCCATTGTGTCGTCGGGTCGCTTAAGAGGTCTTTTTAGCAGGGCCGGCACCGCCAGTGTAGCGGCTCAGCTCGGTGGCGTCGCGGAACTGACGCGTGTAGTTCTTGACGGAGTCCCAGATCTGACGGGCCACTGGAGGGGTGCCCTGGGCAGACACGAGAGAGTCGATGCGGACAGCGAGCTGGCCAAATGAGGTCTGGACGTGGTTGTTTTGGGAGTAGCGAGCACGGAGGAAGGCAGTGTAGAGGCCGAGCAAAATCCAGGAGCGGCGCTGGAAGAGGATGGCAGAGAGGACAATGCGGAACCAGAGCAGGATCTCGAGGCCTGAGACAATGGACATGGACGAGTCGTAGTACTCCTTGACAAAGGCGCCAATTCGGTCAGCGAGCGGGCTGGACGTCTTACGGGGCGAGGCACCGTCGGCGGCGGGAGGCGCAGGGCTGATGACGGGTAGCAGGTTGGCACGAATATAGGTGGCAGCGTTGAAGGTAGAGTAGACGCAGTAAGGGATCAGCGCGAGAGGGTACTGAGGGGCAATAAGCCAGACGAGGGCCATCACTGGTGCGTGTCAGCCAATTATACGAAACGAACAGCATTGTGCTACGTGGGCACGTACAAAGATACTGGATGTTCTCGTCGCCGAGGAGGCCGATGACACCGCCAGGCAGCTGGGTGCCAGTCTTTGCGCGGGACTTTTGGGTTTTGTATACGACGATGCCGTAGGTGAGGGCGGCGGCGACAAACGAGGTCCGGTAGCAAAAGACGGCCATGCCGCCATAGTAGTTCATGCGCACCCAAGAGAAGCTGTAACGGAGGGTGGTGAAGATGAGGGTTAGGTGGCTGGAAGCTCGGTTAGCGGTGTGGACGGCGAACGCGACGCATCGTGCGGGGAGCGATGCAACACATGGATGGAAGCTTGTTTTCGACGTCGAAAAAGGTCGCTTCGATAACGAGTTGTCACATCAGGAAAGCTAAAACATACCCAGCGAACCAAGCAACTGTGGTGAGGGCGTTAACGGGTGGCTAGGAGCAGGCAGACGCCCGGGGCCATGTGAGCTTACATTGGAGAGTTTGCGCGAGAGCGAGCAGGCGCTCCTGGAGAGGAGCATCGGGACCGGGAGCAGGCATCTTTGGAGCGTCTTGCGTGTGGTGGTCCTTTGTTTGAGGAGTCGAGGGCCGAGTTCGAGGGCTGGAAGAGGTGAGCGGTTGGGCGGACGGTGTAGCTTGGTTGCTATTATCCTCGGTCCCAAGCTCAAGCGGCTAAATGTCGACAAGAAGAGAAGAAGAAAAAATGGAGTTGGGGATGGATGATTCAATGCGATGCTAATGCAAGGGGCAAACGCGGCGTTGATGTGTAGGAGGTGCGGGCAAGGCTACTATTACCAGCGAGAAGATTGTGGGATGGGATGCTAAAATGGAGGGAAGGGGAGGAGGAAGAGGACAAGAGGCCAGGGTGGTGAGTGGTGACGAAGTTGAGGCGGAGTACAGATAGCTTGGACTGGTGTGTACCTACCTACCTACCTTAGTACCTACGGTCAAGCCAGCTTTTTTAGCTTTCCTAGGCGTTTAGGAGCTGGTTTTCTTCGCCCCAAAAAAAATATGACGACTGCCTGAGCGGCACACATTATTAGGTGGTACCTACAGATACTAAGGTACCTCGTATCTCCCGCCAGGGAGAGGTAGGTAGCTGCCCAGGCGGCTTGTTTAGTGGATCCGCCAGGTCCGTTTCAGGCTGAGCTATCTTCCTGCGGTCTTCTACTAAGTACCAGGTAACTACAGCGTATCGCTGGGACTCGAATGGTCAATCTGAGATATGCCTTGAATGAGTGGATGAGAGCTATCAAAGAAATTGAGGAAATTATTACACCACCTCCAGACCAGCACATTAGTCAAAAATTACCCGCATTGATAGCCTGCCGAAGGGGAGGGGGGTATACGGGAGATTGCTGTGTACATAACATGGAAGAAAGCGGCCATGCGAATTGCGCAGAAAGCCATTGGATGGGAATGCACCTGCCCAGCCAGCTCGTGCGATCGGCGCTAAAACGTTGGCCGAGCTGTAAGCCTGTAACCAACACTGCCCACACTACACTGCCACAGTTGCCAAAAAAAATGTCTAGTTACTAATACAACGACCGTGGTCCTGTTTTCACTTTCACAAGGAGCCAAAATACCTAGTCAAAGGTATATCGATCACCGAGGTACCTTCAGATCACTGCTGTAGTCCAGTACCGGTCAACCTCGCCTACCATCCTCAGCAGATGGGCAAGGGCCGCCAGGCGCCACATCTCGCGGCACCTTTGGACAATATATATATATTACCATTCCAAGGCCGATCAACGGGGGCTCTCGGGAGCTGAACGCCTGTACGCCCCTAGTCACCAGATCCCGACCATGTCAGGTCCAGACGAGACAGCTCCCTGTATCTTGTGCTCAGATGCGCATCTTGCGATGCGCCTAGTCAGAAAGTCCCGTCTTACCCGGGGCGGTGCTTGCGACTATTGGTTTGAGTTTTGGGAGCCTGGGTCTGAGTCTTGGGAGCTGGGGTTTTGCGAGCTGCCGTCCGTGTTTGAGCATTTTTGGTTTGAGTTTTGGGAGCCAGGGCTTTAGGAGCTGGTGCTCGAGTCTTGCGAGCCTGCGTCTGGGTCTTATGCGTCTGGGTTTTGCGAGCAAGGATCTGGGTTTTCCGAGCCTGGGTTTGAGTCTTTTGGATTTGATTCTTTTGGAGTTGAGCCTTGCGAGCCTGTGTCTGAGCCTTGCGAGCTTCGGTACGCGCAGCAGCTTCGGCAATTTTCTGCGCCTCGATCCTCGCACTCTGCAGCGCCTCGGCTCTCGCACTCCGCCGCAAGACTGCGTAGGAAGCGGCCCCTCCGCGCTTCGCCGCCCGGTCTGCTGGCGATGCGTCCTCCGCGACAAGTCGTTTCCGCTTCCGGCCTTGGCCCTCAGCCTTAACATGAGGCACTTGCTCCTTGACCCACTCCAACAGGAAATACTGACCTTCCTTCTTGCGTTTGGTCTGCTTGTGGACGTCCAAAGCCCCGAGGAACGCCTTAATCAGAGTAATGCGGTGCGTGACAAAGTCGCATCTCGTTTTCACAGCATCGCGTCGTCGCAGAGCAGCCGTCTCAAGCTGACTGTGGGCTCGTCCCGCTGCACGTTGGCCGTTTGCGTCTGAACCCGACTTGAAAATCGTTTCCACCTCGGTGTTTGCAGCCACCAGAGCGGCCTGCGCATCCATCAACTCTTTGTCGTGACGCACGGCGGCGTCCCAGGTCTGGATGACGTCTGCGTTTTCGTCGGGCTCCAATACCCCGGCGTCGCGCAACTTGCACCACGCCGCCTCGTGCTCGGTCGCCCGCCTTTGAGTCCACTCTGCGTACGCGTCCTGCCACCAGCACTCAAAGCACAAATACTCAATCCACGTTGTTAACGCGCTTTGGCGGGCAGGGTACTTGGACAACTTGAATGGCTGATCGAAACCGTGGCGTTCCAATCGTTTCTTCGCCGCGGCTTCATACTCTTCCAAAGTTTTGCAACCGCGCTCTCGACACCATTGGCGCTGCCACGTACGCTCTTTTTGGAGCGACCGCCACACGGAAGTAAGGTAGTCTGGATCGGAATCGATCATGGCCGCTTCATATGCCGATTCCGCTCTCATCTTCTCTCTGTATTGTTCAAAATCATCGTTGGGACCTTTGAGCTTTCTGTTATCACGCTGCCATTCGCGAAAATGTTCCCATCGGTGCCATTGTTTCTGATATATTTGGCTGTGGAAGTATATATTGGAAGGATAGTCCCAAAAGGGTCGAAGCATATCGACATAGTCGTCGGGGTTCTGTAGTACTTGTTCAACAGAGGTGATTGGGTACAGCGGTCGGCCCCCATCTTTGACAAGGTTGTTATAGGCCTCGGTCTCGTGATCCACGAATTCATCCCTGGAGGGCATCACGGTGGTCGTGTAGCTGTCAGGTCTGTCGCCGTCTAACAGATGGCCAGAGGGTGAGAGGACATTGCGGTCGTCGGGGGCGTTGCGGTCGTCGGGGGCATTGCGGTCGTCGAGGGCGTTGCGGTCGTCGAGGGCTTCGCGGAGGCGTGCATTGAGGTACGCAATATCGAGAGGCGGATTGGGTCTTTGAAAGGCTTTACTACTGAGGTGTTGAGCGAGCTGTGGACGGTAGTCACGGTTTTGGGGCGTACTCACTTCAATCGCTCCCGGAGATGCTCGAGTTGTTCAGGTGGTAGATCGTCCAGGCCATCTATTTCAATGCAAGTATCACGGCCGCCCGATTGGCGGCGCTTGTTCAAGACTTCAGATAACTCTGCATCACTGAGTTTTTGTAGGTTACTCGCGGATAACAGCTCCATGTCTTCTTTTCTTTAGAGGGCCTTGACTTTTGCTCACCGTAGCATTCTAAGAATCCAGTGTTGAGGGATGTCCTCTTTGTTTGTACTTATATAAGAGGTTTAGTAGTTAACCAGTTACCTACCTAGGTACCTAGGTACGTACCTACCTACTTAGGTACGTGGGTACCCAGTTAGTAAGGCGCTTGGTCGCTTAGCCTCAGGCACCGATGCTGCTTCCTACCTAGTGTGCTATTATTGGTCCACAGTATCCGCATGTCCCCGAGTGCGGGGTAAGTAAGCAAAGGTACCTAGGTACCTAGGCAGGTAGCTTTGTTGGTGCTTGGTCGGCACGTACCTCATACCTACCTACTTAAAGACAGCTCGATCAAATAAATTATTCTAGAAGAGTGAAAAGTGATTATGCAAATAACAGGAGCTAAAGAAAAAGTACCTTACAAAAACAGATGGAATATATTCGCGATTAGGAAAATGACAAGATTTAGGCAGCCTAGAACATCACTGCGGCAAAAGTCCAGGTCTGTCGCTGCCATGCACTCTGTACTCTGTGCCCAATGACAGCAGGTATCTACGCGCCGTGAGTATTCTAATTAAAGAAGCAAGTGGCTTATGGTAAGCATGTTTGCGTTGTACGAACCCCTCTTTCGTTTCATTTCATCCATGACTCCTTCGCAAAACATCTTGTCACAAACGTGTCTTTCCCATGTCCCCGAGGATCACAACAGCTCGTTACTCACAATGGAAGCAGACCCAGATATAATCGCTCGGATATACGCCCATAAGAAATATTCCGCGGCAAGCGTCAACGCCATTGAGAGCAGCAAGCACTATGTCACGCCGCCAACACAAGCCCCGCCGCCGACACCGAGACCATGTGATTCACGCGCCGCGTCTGTGGAACCTACGGGACCACTGGTCCAAGGTCCCAATGAGCATGGTTCCTTCGTTGAACTCAGATTCAGCAAGCCACCGACGTTGTCATTTGGTTTCACTTTTGGTCGCAGTAGTAACAGCGATGTTCAGCTACCCAACGACGAGTCGCACAAAGGCCTAAGCAACTGCCACTTCTGCATCACGTTTGATGACAGCGGACGCCTCATCGTCAGAGACCTTGGTTCTATCGCTGGTACCATGGTGACGTACGATGAAGCTGCAAAAGAGCTCCGCCGGAACTTTCGTTGGATCATTAGCGGCAACGCAGTCCAAGAGTTTAAGAAAATCGTTGTAACCCTGTTTGGTCCCATCCAGTTTCGCATCGTTCTCCCCCCCTACCACACCGACTGGCAATCGCGCGAGTATATGTCCCGCATCGACACTTGGCGCAGGGGCCAAGCATTAACTTCAGCTTCAGTCAAAAGGCTCGAAGTGAATAATTCAGACACCAGGCGTCCTACAAATGTTCCTTCACGCAATTCGCCCGAAAACGGATGCCTCTTTGTAGAGAAGAAAGTTGGTCAAGGGTCCTTTGGCACTGTCACCCGTTTCTGGAACGTCAGTACGGGGGAGCTGCATGTCGTCAAGAAGCCGCGTGCCGGTCGCCCGATAAACTGGGTTTATTGGCGTAGGGAGATCGAAAATTTACAGCTCGCATCAAGAGAGAATCATGTTTGTACAATCTCCAGATCGCACAACGCTCTTCTCCTAACAATACACCAGGCTCACATTGTAAAATTCCTCGGAGCAAAGACTGACCCATATCCTGAGATATCTCTCGAGTACGTTGCAGGCGGCACTCTGGGCCACTACAAGCATATCACCACAGTCCAGCGTTGGATGATTCTCCTACAAGCCCTTTCAGCACTCCAGTATCTTCATGAGCTTCAGCCGCCTATCGCCCATCGGGATATCAAGAGGGCAAATATCCTTGTTCATGCATATGGCAAGAACAATATCCATATCAAGCTCACTGACTTTGGGCTCTCCAAGGGTGACGTTGATCTGGCAACACCTTGTGGCACCAGTCAATATAATGCCCCCGAGCTATTTGCAATCCGGTTCAACCGCTTGACTGGCAATCAATTTCCACAAAGTTACACCCCCAAGGCTGATATCTGGTCTCTTGGCGTCGTCGTGTTCGAATATGCCTGTGCTTTGCCATCTTTCCATGAACAGTACAGATGGCAAGCCGACCAGTGGGGCATGTTGATATTGAGCGGCTTTCGGAACCATCTACAGCACCGTACCGAATTGGAAGACTTTATGCTTGATCACATGATTGTTATGGACCCGGACCAGCGAGCAGAAGCCGGCTTGTGTCTGAGGATGGCATCGCGCCTAGCACCCGCCGAAGCACTGAACACGATTGTCCCATCAGGGCAGCCGATCATTGACCCTCACCGCCATGCCGCACCCGAAGTCGGTCAGGAGACAATCTTGCCTGGCCGACACTCTTCGGTCGAGGCGGCGGCTCCGCTGACCGTACTGCACAACCCTCGTGCCAATGAGAATCACAACCCTCGTGCCAATGAGAATCACAACCCTCGTGCCAATGAGAATCACAACCCTCGTGCCAATGAGAATCACAACCCTCGTGCCAATGAGAATCACAACCTTCGTGCCAATGAGAATCACAACCTGCCCCCCCGCAAACGGCGTCGCATCACACTTCTGCCGGCCGACTATGCAACGATCTATGTCAACACGAAAGTGGTACATCTCAATATAGAGCGCAGATTAATCCATGGAACGCAACTTATGGCTGCGTACAACATTTCATATGGAAGACTCCGCGCCTTCCTCGATCATAAAGATACCAACATTCGCGACGAAACTATCCGCAAAGGGGCCAATCTATCGGCACAAGGACTCTACGTCCCATATGATGGCATCCAGGCTATCTGTGAAAGGTTTGGGATCGACCCAGCCCCAATACTTCAGGAAGTGCGAGCTGTTTCGCGGGTGCCGGCGGATGTTGCGCCCAATCACGAAGCGGCCGTGCCATCCTTTGCACCTGCCGCGAAGTCAGCACAGGACGCGAGTGGAGAGGCTGTTGACCTGGCCGTAACGCCCAAACCGGGAACTGGACCGCCAGCCGCCCCTGCCTCTGTCTTAGGCGAGAGGAATTCTCAACCAAATGGGCAAGCGCGAGATGAGGCGGCGGGAAGCTTCTTTGAAGCTGCCTTTCAGATCGGATCGGATCGGGAGCCGGTTGGCCGATCTCCTGGGGAGCTTCTTGGCAATTTTGAACGCTCCCAAGGACCGAGCAGAACTAACAACAACTACAGGTATGGTGTAAGCGAGGGTATAAGCGATGGTAGGAACACTAACTCGAAGTATGCTTTTGATTTTGCGTAATTTCCAAATCAGTAGCGGATGTTATTTAGCAGTGTCTGGGGGTTCTTTTTCTCTCCACAAGGTATTTTAGGGATTTGCTTTCATGTAGGATTTTCACGACGTAGCCATGATCTCAATTACAATTCTTCAGTCTCCACGTATACTGCGGACTCATCGAGAAAAAGAGCTAATCGCGAACAAGTAAAGATTTACCAACTATGATCTCAATTACAATTCTTCAGACGTGTGCTGCAGACTCATCGAGAAAAAAAGCTAATGGCGAACAAGTAAATATTTACCAACTAGGGCAATGCATCGTCACTTTATCATGAATCTGGAATTGTGTCTACACCAGAATATTTGGCAAATCACCGTCTCCTACAATTTGCTATGGGGGGGGGGGGGGTTGAACTTGATTGAAATCCACCTCATCAGCCAACCCGCCAAGTGCGTCGAGTCACTTGTCAATACCCTTGACCACCGATCGCCTGGGCACCACAGTCGCTGAGATCAATTCTTGGGTACCAAGTACCAACAGCGACGCGCCCGCCCAAATCTGCACGGCCAGATGACTCCCTCCCGTGCGCGCAAAACGGGTGCATCCAGACATATAGGGTAACTATGGACTATGACCCCGCTTCACAACGCGCGGTTGTCTTTGGGGAAAAACGAGCGGGCGATGCCAGAGCGAGACCAGTAAATAAATATACAAACCACTAAGCTCTTTTTCTAGTACTTATCCCCGAAGCATTTTTTAGAGCAGACGTCCTGTTGCCGCTACCGCCGCTACCGATCACCGGCGGCGCGGGCGGCCCACCTATTTTCCTCAAGGCTCCGCAGTGGCGGCGGCCCCGACACTATGGGTTATGTTGCCATTTGTTCTCGCAACCTTGCCTCTTCTTTCCCCCAAAAGATCACCTCACCTATTCTACTCCCAACATCAAAACTCGCACCCCATCGCGCTGGTCGAGATGGCGCGCCGTCAGCACCTGACGCTGTCGGTCCTTCTCATCGTCTTTTTACTTCTCAGCATATCCTACTTCTTCACCTCGGCGCCTGGCGCCGCACGCGATCGAGCAGCGTCCTTCGTCTCCGCCGTCAAGAATCCAACCAAACCGCGGCCGGCGCAGGCGTCAACGGGCACGAATAGCAACAACGATGGACAGACTGGCAAGAACGCCGCCGCGCCGTCAGCGACCCCGTCGGCGGGGTTCAGCATCGACCTAGACTCGCTGCCGGCTCTCGACGGGGACTCGATAGCGCCCAAACTAGAGAATGCGACCCTCAAGTACGAAACTCTTACCCCCCCCCTCCCCGTCCCCCCTCTTGCAGCCAAACGGTGCTGACCCATCCTCTCTGCAGAGCCGAACTCGGACGCGCGACCTGGCGGTTCCTGCACACCATGGCCGCCCGCTTCCCCGACAAGCCGACCAAGGAGGAGCGCACCACCTTTGAGACGTTTATACAGCTCTTTGGCCGCCTCTATCCGTGCGGCGACTGCGCCCGCCACTTTCGCGGCATCCTCGCCGAGTACCCACCGCAGTCCGGGTCGCGCAGCGCCGCGGCCGGCTGGCTCTGCTTCGCCCACAACCTCGTCAACGAGCGCCTGGGCAAGCCGTCCTTTGACTGCAACGCCATTGGCGACTTTTACGACTGCGGCTGCGCCGAAGACGATAAGAAAAAGGACAACGCGGCGGCGGCGGGCAAAGATACGACGAAGAAGGATGACATGAGCGGCAAGAAAAAGGACGAGGCGGCGGCGGCGGGCGATGATACTAAAAAGAAGGGTGACAAGAAAAAGGACGAGGCAGTGGTGGCGGGCGATGATAGTACGAAGAAGGACGACAAAAACGAGTAGCGCAACGCTCGCTATTCACAATGTATGAAATCAGCCTGTATTTTTTAGGTGGTATCTTTTTTTGATTATCTTTTTTTCGATTATGAGCAAGCAACTTTAGGGATCATCATATATCTGCAGTACTCAAATCATCAACATTTTTCTGCATCCGGCTCGTAGTTCTAGGACATGGTTTTGAGGGAATTAAAGCGAAAAATACAATTCACTGACTTGACCTATACATAAACTGCTTTTCTTGTCTCTTGCGCTTCTGCTTTCATTTTCCGTACGACAGGTGCACGTGAAGCGTCACGTGACACATCCAGGTAGCTTTGACGACGTCGCGGCTGCGCGTCCGAAGCTGCCTGAGCTAGTTGGAGAGCTCCGTCCCTGACCTCAATGTACCGCTCGCATCACAATTACGCCAACAACGAATTCCAGTGAACTTCTGACACGTCGAAACTGAACCGATTCATTCCCACAGCCGCTACATACACCGAAGTCATGGAGTTTGGCCACAAGGGAGTGCTGTCCGAGGGTTCGTTCGCCGCCATCCGCCCTGTACTCTGAACGAATAGCTAACGACGCAACAGATGGCATCCACGTCGATATGGAGCACCTGAAGAAGGGGGAGGTCAAGTGAGTTTCTGTATGCGACGGCACTCGCGGTCATTAGAGCTAACCTGCCGCAGCCTGGGTACCTCAATGTGTGTATCGGTCACGAAATCGAACTACCAATCTAGATGCTGACAGGTAGTAGTATGGCGGTTACATTCAAGGACGGAGTGATTCTCGGTACGCGCGGCATTGACTACTGACGAGTACCAGGCTTGTCATAGCTAACAAGGATAGGCGCCGATTCGCGAACCACGACGGGCTCGTACATTGCCAACCGAGTGACGGATAAGCTGACCAGAGTACACGACACCATCTGGTGCTGCCGATCGGGCTCGGCGGCCGACACACAGGCTGTCGCGGATATTGTGCAGTACCAGCTGGGCATGTTTGCGATGCAGAGCGGCAAACCGCCGATTACGCAAACCGCGGCGTCCATTTTCCAAGAACTTTGTTACGCCAACAAGGACCGCCTATCGTACGTCCAATATGCTGCGCCATACCAAAGGTGACATGGGGGCTGCCGGTGCTAACCTCGTTTGCAGAGCGGGCCTGATTATTGCCGGCTGGGATGAGCGGTTCGGCGGCCAAGTCTACTCGATTCCGCTGGGCGGATCGCTGCACAAGCAAGCATATGCGATTGGCGGGTCCGGATCAACGTATATCTACGGCTACTGCGACGCCAACTGGAAGGAAGGCATGGAGGAGGCGGACGCGGTCAGCTTCGTCAAGGGAGCGCTGCGCGAGGCCATCAAGTGGGACGGCAGCTCGGGCGGCGTGATCCGCATGGTGGTGCTGACGGCCAAAGGCGCGGACCGCCACCTGTACCTGCCCGACTCGGACTATGCTGTGCGTCACGACTAGATGATGAGAAGGGATAGAGGGAGAATGCAAGGATGGAGATGTTTGTACAATATAGTACCCACCCGGTCTTGAGAGCAGACGAATAAATCATAGGTTCTGGCTTATGGCCAAGAAGCGTACAGTATGTTGAGCGATGCGATGGGCGTGGAAAAAGGAGAGGACGGTGAAAAGTGAGGGTAAGACGGCGAGCTGAGTGATTGAAATTGGCGCGTGTACGTAACTAGTTGGTGACAGAGACGTTTCTGGCCAGAACATTAGCCGCGCATAGTGATGAGGAGTGCACGTTGCATGTCTGGCCATGGATTAGTGTGTCGCGGTGTACAAGGAGGCGAGGTGCGGGACGGCCGGTGTAGGATGTTGTACGTGGCACGACATGGATGGGATTAGCGTCGGAGGGCACGACGATCATGGACTCGACAAGGCTGGCTGCATTGCGATGTGGTGTCTCAATGTAAAGGTTCTGATAGAACTATGCGTTAATTATGAGCGTGTGGCATGTGGCTTGAGGTGTCTATCCGAAGGTGGCTGAGAGGCGACAAGGTTGAAGAAGGATATTTAGGGAGTTTTAAAGACGCATATAGAAGATGGAGTCATAGGGAATCAACTATGAGCTTCTGTTCCTGTATGCTGGCTCGCCGCGTCTTGTGCATCTCCTGTTTGTGGGCATTGTTCCTTGGAGGTATTCGTGGCATGCACAAGGGGATGTTGGGACGGGACAATATGGATGGCGTGCGCAGGGCCCCGATGGCTTGGTGCCCAGAAGTACATAATAAAACCTAGCCGCAGATGACGATATATAAAGTGAATTATAAGAGTGAGCAGATTGCATTGGGCCAATGATGGCGGCCGTGGCGAGGGCATGGGGCCAGGATGACGAAAGCGGACGAGCATGAGGCTTTGATGCTTTGATGGAGAGACATTTGACTTGGACGGTGCTAGTTTAGCTTTCCAGAGTAGCCAGGAACAAGACTAGATTGCCCGAGACATTTTGGAGTTGTCGGAGAGAGGAAAAAAGGAAAAAAAAAACGTTGCTTGATCCTGGCACTTGGGATAAGTCGGTCAAGAGGAAATCGGAACAAGTGGTTGTTGATAAGTCTATGAGGTGGTAACTACCTACGTACCTAGGTACTAAGGTATCTTAGTACCTTAGTACCTGTAGATAGGTAGGTTGTTCCCCCGCAGTGGATGGCTTGCCCGGCCCACGTGCGGCAAGACGGCGACGTGGTTTGGCGCGGGCTGCGTCACTTATAAACCGCGGACCTGGGAATTTTCCTGCTACAGGCCCCCGAAGAAGCACTGTAAAAAGTATCTTTCCATCTACCTATGATCTACCTATGTAAAAGAAATAAAACTTGCGCTAACAAGAAGTGGCATATTTCCGGACATGACGGGAAGGGGATGCCTTTCCTTGCCGCCCCCCCCCCCCCCGGACGAAGGAGTTTCTCTCTCCTTTTCCTTTTCCTTTTTCTTCTCCTGTTATCCCCTTGCCTGACCTTACTCCTACCCCCTCCCCTGGCAGACACTTTGCAGACGCATTGTGCCATTTTTGTTCTCAAGAAGGGTGGTGGTCTGAGCTGTCCCTGCTGGTTGGTATCTGGCTTTGGAGAGCCAACGATAGCGCGGGGAGACACCCACGTTGGGGAGAGGCAGCCGTTTTAATAGCGCCAGCCTGTGCAAACGACGTACATGCATGCGTCCTTGGGCTGACGACGCTGGCGCTGTCAAACAGAGACAAAACTGCTTCTTTCTCCTTTAATGCACACTCTCATCTTTTCCACCGCTTCATCATTATCATCATTCTTCGTCTTCTTCTTCTTCCTAGAAAAAGGGACAAAAACAGCAAGCACGATTCGCGCATAACTACCTCGCCTGCGCCGCAGACCGCCACAAACACGTACACAAGGAGTATCTACAGCCGAGTCAGCCCCCATCCCAGATATCCACGCCAAGAAGACAATACTGGCAAGAAATCACGCCGAAGAAGAAGAAAGGGCCATACTCGAACAATACCGCCCTTCACATCCCGCCTGTTCTTGCAGGATTCAAAAGGCCTTGGTTGAAGCTGCGCTCGTCAGGCTCTACCTAGGTACCCAGTCATACATACCCCCCAACACCAGATCGGCTGCCATCAGCCTCTTGATTAGCCCACAGGACGAATCGAGAAAAAGTGAGCGACGATTTGTGCCTTGATGAATTCAGAGACCCTGGTCAGGAACCTTTTTTTGCGGACTTGATACTCCTCGTGCCTCGTGGCTACAAAAACAACCGCGTACTTGGAGACTACAAGTATTATTGTGCTACCGCTATAGCTCGGATCAATCCAAACGACAACGCAGCGACCATTCCAACGACAGCGGCTCGTGACCAACAGTTGATTGAATCAGAGCCCAACAAATCGAAAAGTAGTTACAGGTTTTGCCGATTCTACGGCGACGCGCTGCTGGACCATCCTCCGCGCATCTGGTGAGTTTTGTTGCCCTGAGTTTCCTTTCTGATTTTGCCCTCAACATCCATTTCCCATGTTCCCTTATCTCACCACACACTCCGACCCCGTCCGACCTGCCCAGCAGCCGCAAGCGACGCTCCCACGTGCGCGGCAACATGCCCTGCAGAACGGGCGACGTGATACCGAGTACAGAGGCCATTTCGCGTCAGCGGCTCTGTCCACGATGCACACCACATCAGGGCCCGGTTCCTTGGCGCTGCACGACACTCGGCGTCTTCGTCTCGGTCACTGCCGTGTCACGTCGTGTTAGGACCGGGCCACGACTCCAGCTCGAGGGGCACACATCCTGCAGCACGCATTATGGTGTGATGCGACGCTGGCACGGGGGTGGTTCGCGCGGTGCATCACCGGCCCTCGAATGCCAAGGGGGAAAAGCGCCGATATTTATGTGTTGCGATATACATGTTCTCTCCACAGACGCGCGCCCAAGGAAGGCTGCCGACTCCAATCGCCAATACGTCAGCCTTGATTCGTCCGCCCTGGCCCGAGAGCCGGCTCCTCCTGTCTTTTAGGTACCTGCCATGTCGATAATTCGGTGTGCCTGGTACAGATTTGGCTCGGGCTGGCCGTTCCGGTTCATTGTCGCCGAGGATCAGCGATAGCGCTGCACATTTCAGTGGGCTAGTGGGCTTGTTTAGGTGCTCACCTCTCGTTTGGTGGGGTTCTGGGTTTGCCCTGCTGTAATAATGCACTGGAGCAACCCCGGAAGCGCCGCCAACCAGCCGCTATCTTTGCAACTGTCCACTGGAAAGTTCACTACCTCGTCTAGTACAGGTAGAAAGGTGTCCACTGGAAAGGAGTTCTCTCACTGCCACCTGCATCAACCAGAGTTGGAAAAAATATCCCCCTCGCCGCCCGCTGCCACGCCGCCTCTCCCACAAAGTTATCCTGTTATCCTCCTCCTTCTCCCTCCCCTCCCGTCACTGCTACTCCGCCACTTCATCTACACCTCCCTCGTCCTTTCTCCTTCGTCTCCTTGTTCCCCGGCGTCGCATTTTGTCTTGCTCTCTTTTCCCTGCTTCATCTGTTGTTGCTTTTCTAATCTACGAGCAATCCGCTAATCTAGCATCTCGTCATTGTTTGCGCACTTTTTCCAGAACGCATTCCGCTTCTTCTGTCCCGCTTCCAGTGGCCTCCCCCGGTCGCATTGCCTCCCCCGCTGCACCCAGAGACACAAACGCAGGGGAACAACACACGTCGGCTCCCCGCCCTCTTCTCGTACACCGAGACAGAAAAAAAATCACACACACACACACACCCTTGGTGTTTTTGCACGACGATGAAATGGCAGCAGTAATCGGCGACTTCGTAACCGACCTCTCACGATTTCACACCATGATTACCAGCTCCTCGTCGCTTCAACGCAAGTCGCCCCGCTCCCACGAGCCTCCTCACTACCAACAGTCGCCAGGCCGCGCGCGACAACGGTCGACCTCTTCGTCCGCCGCCGCCGCCGCCGCCGCGCCACACCACTCACCTTCATCCCGACTCACTTCGTCCTCGTCGGCTCGCAGAGACTCGGATTCCCTGCACCGCGCGTCCAGGGCTTCTGCCTCTCCCGCCACTGCCGCTCGCACCACACAGTTTTCTCCTTCCTCACGCCCCAGGCCCGCCAGGTTTCCCTCACCCCCACCGTCCTCGTCCCCCGCCGCCGCCATCCAACCGCCGCCCCCGGCAGATGACCAACATTTGGCGTCTATGGAGGCCATCAAGAGAGATGACGTCTCCGCGACCCAATTCCACCCTTCTGCTCTAGCCGCCGACCCCCGACAGCAGCCCTCACCGCCCTCGGACGACTATCGCATCGAGGCCTCGTCTGCCGGCCCGGCTGCTGCCCAACGCTCTGCCGGTCCCCTGGCGCCTCCCCTCGGTGCTCCCACTGCGCAGACCATTGTCCACGTCCGCGATCTCGCTCACATCACCATCCTCGTCCAGGAGGGCAGCCTCGGCACCGCCTCCGCCGGCCCGACCGGTCTGACCCAGTACGAGATTAGTGCCATGCCCATAAACGACGTCATTGACATGGTCGCCGCTCTGCTCACCAAAATCACCACGGCCAACGATCTGCAGCACGACGCGATGCAGCGCAATGTCACCCACCAGCAGCAAGCCAACCAGAACCACGATTCCTCGGGCTCCCACATGAGCTCTCTTAGCCACTCCGTCCTTGCTTTTCACGGCAAGAACGTCCCCGCCATTTCCATCCTCAGCTATCTTGGCAGAATACACAAGTACTGCCCAACCACCTACGAAGTGTTTTTGAGCTTGCTCGTGTACTTTGACCGCATGACAGAGCGTGTCAATGACAGAGTCCAGACCGAGTGCGCCCGCCAAACGGCCGCCTCCCAGTCGCAACCATATCCCGCCCACTCGCGCTCTGCCTCGCGGCAGGTGGACACGACCATGCGCGATAGCACCACGCTCACTGTCGATAACTCGGACGAGACGGACTCTGATCTGGCCGACGATGACGACCCGGACGATGCCATGGTGAACTCGCCAACGGCGCGGCAAGCCGGCTCCAAGCCGTTTGCCGCGGACCATCCTCTTGCCAGCCCGGCCACCTATTTTGTTGTCGACAGCTTCAACATTCATCGCCTTATAATCTCAGGCGTCACCTGCGCGAGCAAATTCTTTTCGGATGTCTTTTACACCAACTCGAGATATGCCAAGGTATGACTAGCCGCTTGAATGCCTGTTTTGACATTGACTAACCAGTCCCAGGTTGGTGGTCTGCCACTTGCCGAACTCAACCACCTGGAGCTCCAATTCCTCATCCTCAACGACTTTCGACTGGCCATCCCTGTCGAGGAGCTTGAGGGCTACGCCACCACGCTGGTGGAATTTTACGCGCGCGAAGTCGTGGCCAAGGGCGTGGGCATTAAATAGGCCGGCGCTGCGGTCCCTCGCACCAAAGAACAGAGCGCTGACGCAGACATATCACCATGTTTATAATTGTTACGGAACCCCCGGGGGACATTGGACAGGGAAAGCTCATTTTAGACAGTCGCGGCTTGACACAAAAAATTACGTCACAGGCAACGAAAAGACGGGCCTGCGCAAACACAATCCAACTATACTTACAGGAGGTCGAATCACGCAGATTCATTGCATCGGCGTTGGGGCTTTTTTTCTTCTTGGTTCTTCAACATGTTTTTTTGGGGGAAATTTTGGTTGTTGCGATCTTTGATTCCGTATTCGTTCTGGGGCTAGGGTATATAGAGCTGATGCATTATGATTATTGACCCAACGTCGCGTCGATGCTGTGATTTCCTGTGAGTGGAAGGCGATGTTTCTCAAGACGCGGTAATATGTGATGGAATGTTTCTCGGTAGGTATGAAGTGGTCGACGGCGCAACGGCGCGGTGTACGTGAGGGCCTGATACACGACAAACGCCCCCTTCACACTTGCCAACACATGTGAACTCGTAGATGTGTGAGCTCGCCAACATCTTGTACCTTTTCATAGTAAGGAGACTGGTCTTTTATACTTGGAAAAAGGGGCGGGGGGCGTTGAGCAGCGCCGCCCCATCCTGGTGAGCAAGTTTTTTTCTTCTTCTCGCGGGGGGTGTGCAAGGTGAGCAAGTTTTCTCAGACCTGCGGGAGGGGGGCGTGCAACACGACGAACGGCAAGGTTTTTCCAGAGATGGTTAAGCCGTTGAAACGAAATTATGATTTAAAAATAAAAAAAGGGAAGAAGATGCAAGGGGAGGCAGCGGGTAGATGGGATGCCAGATCGCATCGGATCGTCTTCCGGAGATCCTGGCGGGCTTAGTTTTGACGACATGTCGTGAATGCCATCACGAGCACTACCGCAGTACTGCCCTACATTGCTACCCACGACGCGACTAAACATTAATTTCAACGCAAATTCATTAAGCTTTATTGGACTATTTTTATTTCTTTTTTTTTTCTAAATGTAGTAGCGTCACTGCATAAAAGGAGAAGATAATTTGCTTTGCATCCATCATCATTACTATCTGAGTTCCTAAACCTCTACCAGTAGAGCATTTTCAGTCATCCAAATTACATCCCCCCCCCGGCCCGCCCCTCCGCGCTTTCCCATCCACATCGACTCCCCATCTACAGCATCAGCGCCGCGACGCCGCCCGCGGCCGCCAGGACGCCGGCGACGGAGGCCTTGAAGCCAGCGGCGGCGGCGGGCTTGGCGGAGCTGCCGGACGCGGCGGCCGAGGTCTTGCTGGCGCCGGCGCCGCTGGTGGAGGTCGCGCCGCTCTCGCTGCCCGAGGTGGCGCTGCCGGAGCCGCTCATGAGCATGCCGCCGGTGACCTCCTTGGGAGACACGTTGTCGGTGGCCTTGGCGGCGGCCTCCTTGTACGTGTCGAGCGCGGCCTCGTCGCCGTTGACAACAGCCACCATGCCGCCCTGGCAGTGCTTGGCCTGCGAGCAGTACAGGTACATGGCGTCTGTGGAGTTGACTGTGACCATGAATGTCTCTGACTACATGATGAAAAAAATCTCCGTTAGCATTTTGGAAAACCAGATTTCTCCCCGACGTCGAGCGAAGCGAGGAAAAAAAAAAAAAACGTACGGCTTCACCGTTGGAGCTCGGCACGAAACCAGAGTAGAACATGTCCGTCGTGGCGGGCTCGCAGGGCTTGTCCTTGGTGCCGAGCACGACGCTGTGTCTCTGCGGGTAGAAGTGGAAGAGAAGCGTGTCGCCCTTGGCGGCGGTCATGACGGAGGGCGTGAAGTTCAGGCCGTCCTTGCCGACGTCGACGTGGACAGTCTTGGCCTGGGCGACGCCGGCGGCGATGGCGAGGATGGCGGTGGTGGCGCGCATAGTTGATAGTGGTTGTTTGGTTTGGGGAAAAAAGATGAGAAGCAAGGAGGACTAGCGAATATGGTGATTGAATTGGATAGAACGGGATGGGGGACGGAAGATGGGATGCAAGAGAGCAGATGCACGCCCGTTTCTCTTTATATATATATACATGACCGAGCAGTACCTGAGAAGGGGAGGGGGGGACTTATGACATTGCCTTTCTTAATGCCTATCCACCATGCAGCCGGTGCTAAACGGATGCATCATCCCCCCAAACCAGGGCTTGCAACAAGTCGCAGAAACAAAATGGAAGCTAATCAACATTTACTCCAGCTCTTGCGGCCCCTAGTCCATGAGCCGTCCAGTGGCTTACTTCTTGACTGCGCCGCACCCCCTAGCATCACGAAACAACCAGATAACTCTCCGACAAGCCGGGCTTCCTCTAGCTTTAGTGAACCGATTAGGTTGAGGAGAGGGGGGGTACAGAATTGGACGAGGGCTTGTCTGGAGTTCTATATCGAGTTCAGACAAGTTTTACTTCTAATTGGCCTCCCTTGAGCGGCCCCAATCGTCGTGTTCCTTTCGCTTTTACACAACTCCCTTGTCCGTCAACCGTCTTCTCCTCTTCCCCTCTCTGGAAATCAATGAGGTCAGAGGTCCAGGCCTAGGCTTTTGCTAGCAAACGGCAGCCAATTTCCTAGGCAAGACGACTAACTAGCCCGTTGGGAATCCTAGGCTAGGGGAGGGGGGTACCGGGAGTATGTCGATCCGTTTAGTGATAAAAATGGGATGCCAAGCTGCCCCGACTGAACCCTGGGGTAAAATTGCCGGGAATCTCGCAAGTCTTTCTGTCTCGCCCTGTTCTGCGTTTCAGCTCTCCTTGTCTGTCCGTACATCATTCTATCATTGTCTCTGGATAACTCAACCATCCCTCGCGTCGTATTGAATATAAAAAAACTAGAGGCCTCCTAGAACAAAGTCGCTTGCCAGCCCTGCCAGCCCGCAACCTTCTTTTCCCCCGTAATCTGCGCCACGCCTCACCATCGGCAAGCACGGCAAAGAGACGCTAAACCGCCTGAGACAGCAGGGAAGGACGGCGCGGAACCTCTGTCTGCCGGCCCCACCGTCCCCGGCGACAAGAGACTGGCCGATTCAGAGTCCATCAAAAGCCATCAAGAGCCAAACAAGCCGGCTAGGGAATTCAACCGGTGAAAACTAATCTCGGTAGCGCAAGCCAACAAAGTCGTTGTAAAGAAGCCAACTCGTATTCTGGCGTGGAATAGTCCAACCTGATGTCATCGTGTAAGCAGTCGCACCACACACCACACACAGCCCGACAGCCCGACAACTGAAACTCTGCGCGCCGTCACCTCGTTTCACTATCATTCATCTCAAACAACCACGCAACTCACAGCAGCTCAGCAGCTCAACATCAAACAAATAAACATCCATTGGCAGACTCTAACAGGGACTCAAACATAATACCACATGGCTAGTAATAATGCAATGCCTCCAAGAAAATACATGCCGTGGCTGTCGCCAATAACTGCCACCATATCAAAATCGCGATAATACATCTAGCCTAAAGTATGCACCCAAAATCGTTTGTTGTAATGCGTGTAATGCTTGTAATCCGATGCCCGGCATCTATCATGTTTCCTCACGCCATACTGTCCACTCCGAAGTAGCCTCACCCCATGCAGGGAGTTCGGCATCGCTTTGAGGGACTTTGACGATAGTGCTGGAGATTTCGATATCGAGACCCTCAACGCGAGCCAACTCAATTACGCTGTCATTGTGGCTGCGCACTCTGACCTCCAATGTGCGTTGCAGAAAAGGTCTGACGGCGCTGGAATCCAAGTTGGGCAAGGCTCCAGTCGCGACGAGTTTCATGAGTGCCGACGTTAGCGGTAATGTGCCAGATATTTTGGCTTTCGACCCCGTTGACCGATTCATGGCAAAAATGGCAACGGTGCCGATTTGATTTGGCGACAAAGCCCAGTCCGCCGAATTGTCCGCCGGTGCGCCCACAAAGAAATGGACGTCGAATACTCCTTCCAACGCTTCGACATTAACCTGCACATTGGCGATCCATTCCCTGTACTCGCCCGCTTTGACAATCTTGTAGGCAGGAGGATCCATCGCTGTCAGCTTGATATTTGGCACTCCTTTCGATGCCTTTGTACTCCAAGGCCCACCAGTCCTTTGTAATGCAGTAACTCGGAGCTGCGAATCTTTTGCGACGATTCCGGCTGGGCTGGAAGCTCCATACCAGCTATTGATCTTGCGCACCAGCGACTGTTCCAAGGCACCTCTGTCGCCGACGTGCAGGCCTGTATCGGTGTAGGTGTATCCAAATATTTCCGTCGTCCTGGACGTTTCCGAGGTCCAAAATGTATCTGACGTAGCATAAAACGGAACCAGAGGACTGCTGGAATCCTGAATAGTTCCTTTCGGCGCCGTGTAGCTTGTCTCGCCACTCGCCATAGGTTGGATCCACGCATTCGGGTTCAGCACTTGCCAGATTGACACTAGGCGATCTACCATTGTATGATGCAAAAAGAAGAGAGGATCAAACGACGACAACGGAACGTATGTCATGTGTCCCTTCAGGCCTCCATACAAGTGAATAATGTCGTGGACGGATTCGAGAGAGTCGAGGTTTGACGCTTTTTGGGACGCTGCCCAAGCCTTGTTGCTAAAGGCATTATAATCGTGATAATTTGAGAATATGATGTAGAGTCGTTGCTGCAACTCTGGTAGTTTCGACAAGAGCGCGGCACTAACCTGGAAGTTTTCCGAAGGCGGTGCAGTCTCGCTTACCGTCATGTTCGGCGCTCGCTTCGTCTCGTTCCAGTGTTTGAGCTAAAATGTCAGAGCCTTTCCAGGCGATGGGTAAAGGCAAACTTACTGGATTCCAGATAAAGGCATCTTCGTCTACTGGGTGGAACATATACGAAAATAACGGGTTGCGAATATGTTGTGCTCCATTTGGCCCATATTGTACAATAACCGGGCTCCAGAAGCAATCTGGAAGATGAGTCTCGCCAGCGGGAGCGGGCAAGCTCCAGTCCCAGTACGGAATACGGAATCGGGAGGCAGCGTGCTGGTACAACCCTCGCTCCGTCGAGTTGGTGAACAGACTGGCAATGGCATTTGCCAGCTTAAACATTTGTTGCTGCAAATGTCAGTTGAGGACAAGTCACATCGCAGAGTACATACCTCGTAGAGTGCTAGATAGGGACGATGCCACGTAGGGAAGAGCACTGAGCTGTGAGTGCAATAGCCTGACTGGCTTGCTCCTGGCGCAGGCTGGACGCCATTCCACGGTTGAAACGGAACGCCATGAATACCTGCGAGTGTCAGTGAAAGGATGAAAATTTAAAGAGCCGCCTTACCTGCAATTTGGTACCACGATAGCGACTGGTCCTGGCTGACGGACTGAAACATGCTCAGGGCTAGGATGTACAGATCCCACATATAGCCGTCCTTTCTCAACTCGCGTATCTCGGGCCTAATGGGCGTGCTTCCATTAGAAGCCAAAGGCAATTTGCCGACGATAATCTTGGCCGAAGGGTCTTGTCTGCGGACGATCTGGTCTATATCAATGCCATAGTCATATGACTGCGCTGTGGAGGCTACCACGCCAGCGAGCGTGAGCAACAGTGCCAAAAGCATGTCGGTGGTGTCGAACCGTGATGTCGAATTGAAGACGAAAAGATTGAATAGATAAAGAAGAACGACGAGTAGTATTGTGGCACCCAGTGTTTGTGTTGTATAAGAGACAGTCTTGAGTATGCGAATATCGACTATCTTGGTTCGATCACGATATATCCTAGACTTAGGTGTGCGTAGTGCGTTGCTTCCTGGAAAGAAGCAACTTTCGTTGCTTTTTAAAGTCGCAATCGAGGGAAGAGCAGGCTCTTGTTCGTTCGGGTGCAGAAGAGCTGGTGGCGTTTGTATCTCGTGATAACCAGAAAATGATCGAATTTGTGTATCCCCAAACGAGGGCGGATATCTGAAATGAGAAATGCCGAAAACAGAAAGATGAAGGAAATCGAACGAGAAGAAAGCGAAAAGAAGCCAAGAAGAAGACGAGGTTTGGTTTGCTCCGCAGGAGATGCAGTCGCGGCGTTGGGCGGCCTCTGGTAAACGCGTCGCGAGCAAGAAGTGCCGTGTTTGGTGCCTGCCAGCTGTCGGCATGCACCTCGGGACTTTTTTCGCTTTCTGTCCTGCCCGCTGCGTCCTGTGACAGTTACGCAGTCGGCCTGGGTATGCAATAACCACATCAAGGTAGAGATGCGAAATCTCAGCCATCTTGGTTCACATCTCTTGGAGTTTGTGAAGCGTCGGGGACCGCGATGCCCAGCCAGTCGCATAGACTCGCTTGTATACAAGCCGTTTGTGCGACAGCCTGCAAAACACGACGAGTCAACTCTCTTCTCATGTCACAGTCACATGTTAATTAACGAGGTATAGTTGATTTATCATAATTCAACCGCTTGACTTATGCTCATAAATGCGCCCCCAGAGGTATACAAACGTCCCCGTGACTTGTGCCTCATCTACTCTAGAAACGACAGGACAGAAAACAAGACTATCCACAAAAATAGCTCAACATGATATATACTTTTCTCTCGCCTTACGCCTTGATAGCCGTCAGTGGCAGCGGCTGCAGTGCTCCTCTGCGCGGCTCGTCGTCATGGCTGATTTTGTACTTGAGCTTGACACCCATTGCCGCCAGCTCCACGTCCAGATACTTGAGCGCACCCGGCACGATGACTTGCGTGGTCTGGTCGCCGCCGACCCACGAGTGACCCTGCCCGTCCTCCCAAATCTCGCCCTGAATCTCCGTCAGGTCGATGCCATCCTCGTCGTCGAGTCTGACGGCGCAGTGGCGGCAGCGCACGACGCTCGGTGCCTTTTTCCGCGACGGTGCAAACTGCGATACTGTTGGCTGCACCGACAAGAAGGAGCCGCACCGACGGCAGATCCACGACTTTGTAAAGTCGGAGCAGTTGAGCAGACGATCTTGCAGCAAAAACGCCGTACCGTGCGCCAGCAGCGCGTCGCGTTCCATTTCACCGACACGGATACCGCCACCACGCTTACGACCCTTGATGGGCTGGCCGGTTGTCGGCACAATGGGACCCGTCGTACGCACCTGGAACTTGTCGTTGACCATGTGACGCAGACGCTGGTAATAGACGACACCAATGTAAATATCCGCAGCCAGCTCCTCGCCCGTAATACCCGAGTACATTGGCTCATTACCGTGATAGTTGTAGCCCGCCTTCATCAGCTGGTGGCCAAAGTAGTCACCCGCCGTGTGCTCCTCGTTGAATTTGAAGGGCGTCGAGTCTTGCGCGAGACCGTGTAGGGCACCGGCCTTGCCAGCCAACGACTCGACAAACATGCCAATCGTCATTCGAGACGGGAAAGCGTGGGGATTAATGATGACATCGGGTTGCATACCGGATTCGGAAAAGGGCATGTCAATGGCTGGCCACTTTTGCGAGCAAACACCCTTTTGACCGTGGCGAGAAGAAAACTTGTCACCAATAATTGGCGCGCGAGGAATGCGGAACTTGATCGAAATGGTCTGGAGAGGCTCGGAGCCGGTTTCGGCACCAATCAGCCGAACTTCCTCGATAAAGCCAGTCTCACCATCCTTGTACTTTTCGTAATGCGTAATGCCATCCAGATTGACGAGGTCACCCCGGTAGTCGGGCGTGACCGTGTGCCAAGCACAGATGACATCGCCATCCTGAACCAGACGGCCGACATGCGGCAAACCATCATCATCCAGCATGCCCTGGTACGACGCGCTGACGAAGCTGTGCGGGGCGAAACCAAAGGCTTTGATGACACTTTTGCTTGCTTTTGTTCTCGAGTCATCCTTGAGCGAGATCTTCTTTGTCTTGTAGACAGTACCATGACCGAATCCTCTCTCGTGAGCCGACTTGTTGATTATCATGGCGTCGTCCATGTCGTAACCGGTATATGAAATGACCGCAACGACAACGTTGGTTCCGTTGGGAAAATTGTCGAAGCCGTAAGCATTGTGCAGAGGAGCACGGACAATAGGCGTCTGACCGGTCTGCAGACGGTACGACTTGTTGTCTGTACGATGTACCAGAGCCGTACCAGGGGTACCCATGGTTTGCTTACCCATCTGACACTGATACATGTTACGTGGCGACTGGTTGAAATCCGAAAATGGAGTCATGTTTGCCAGGATGGAGAGAATGTTTGTGGGATCAAACTCAACGTGGGTGGATAGACCAGACTCAATTTCTTCAGGTACGACGGCAATAGACATGTACGGCTGCTCGTAGGGACCGACCATGTCCTCCTTTTGCAGAGGCAAGTACTTGACGGGACGAATCATGCGCGAGGGTGTCGACGTCATGTAGATACCAGGGTACGAGCCACCTGTAGATGGGGGAACGTAACCGATTTCGAGGTGAAGAGGTACACCATGATTACCCTCGACTTTCCAGTAGCGGAGGCAGTCTGCTATGCGCAGGGACTCCTTGGGCTTGCACCAACCAAGGATCTGGCCGTCAAGCATAATGACGACGCTCTCGGCCGTAGAGGCGGTGGATGTGTCAACAGCACCAAGTGTGACGACGAGAGCAGGCACCTTGGAAACGTCGATGTGATCAGTCATGATTTTGCACTTGTGTGCCAAATGGTTGAGAAGACCGCAAGGCGCACCATCAGGGGTGTGTACGGGGCACATGAAGCCCCATGATTCGGGAAGCAGCTTTCGGACTGCAGTGGTCTTGAGCTGGGCAAAGAAGGCACCACGATGTACCATGCGGAAATGAGCAATGAAACGTAGGAAGTTGAGCTTTTCGGCCACGACGGTGAAACCGGCCACTTGCTGAAGATCCAAACCAGAGGGACTGACTAGATTACCGGTAGAGAGGAAGTACTCGAGCGAGTTGCCCAGATTTTCGTTGGCCTTGCGGAAGATGGCTGCGGGAAATTCTTTGCGGAATTCTTCGGAAGTGAAGGCAACGCTGGGGTGTCGTCGGAAGTACTCTCGCAGGGACAAGCGAACATTGACTCCGAGGAACTCATCGAATTTCTCCTTGAGGATCTGGCCGTACAAGAAACCGCCTAGAAGAATTTCCTGGTTCTGGATCGCATCGGGGTTATCGACAGCACATTCGCCGGCGACGAGGGCGTAGAGCTTGCGGATCATGAAGAGAAGCATTTTGAATTTTTCGATATCCTGTTTATCCTTGACATTGACATTGCCCAGGTGCACCAGGGTAATTCTGCGCAGGAACTCGGTACCGACATCGTAATCAGACATGGTCTCTGGGACACCGAGAACGACTCGGAACTTTTGGCCAAGATACGCTCTCGTCTGAGACTTGCTGTATAGACCATAGGACTTGTATGTGCGCAAGAGTAGCTCGACACGATCAGTAAGGAAAGTGTTCTCGGTCGCCTTGCTGCCCATGGGACCAATGACGCCCTCGAAAATCTCGCGATCGTTGGTCTCGACGAGAGCCTTCATAATCATGACGACCGGCACCAGGTATTCATTCTTTCGCCATGAGAAACGAAACGTCACATTACCGTCGGTAAGGTAGTGCAAGACATTGGTTTGCGAGGTCTCATCGGGTCGGACAGAGCGTAGGATAATACCGAACGGGGAATAGCCAGGGCCGCGGTTTTGGAAACTGGGTCGGTTGATGGCCATGGGGAAATTTCGCTTGTTGAGTTGGAGCATACGAATGATCTTTTCGATACCGTTGACGACGAAGTACCCTCCGAGCTCCTCAGCCTCTTCTTTGCGCTGCACTAGTTGAGCAGGTGGGTTGTTTTCGAGGTGGCAGCGGTTCGACTTCGACATGTTAGCGGCCAGCACGATACCAGATTGCGCTGCAGCAAATCATACCTTGAGCATAATCGGAATCTGACCCAGATCTCGAACAAATTCATGAGAGTCACCGCCGTTAATGTTGTATTCAAAAGTGGCCGAGAGACGCCCTCGGTATGTGACATGCCGTTCTCTGCATTCGGCGGGGAAAACTTCACGATTCTTGGCCATCTTGTTAGAGGGCGGAACCTGAGATCGGCTCAGCATCACCTTTGTGATGCGGACATTGAGCTTGTTCTTGCCCTCTGGGCCCGTTCTCTCGTCGCCGTCCAAGTAAGTTTTGGTGCCAATATCGGCCATAGCGTGGTCGAGGAGGCTGGGCTTTCCATCGTCACGAAATAGGACATTGAAGGACTCGATGTGAGGGTTAACTGCCAATTGGAGGGCAGGATATGCGGTATGATCCTTGGGAGGGTTTCTGAAGAGATTCTCCCTTCTCAGAGTATGATATTCGTGGTCCCAATCGGTCCGTGTCGCTGAGGGAGCCATTGTGTAGGTTGAAAGTGGCTGACCAGTGGGAGCTGCCGAAGTTGCGCGAGGTGAAGGAGAGCGCTATACCACTCAAACGTTGAACTAAAGCTGCGCACATTCAGTAGCACAGTTACAGCAAACAACCCGTATCCTAGAGTGCTGTGAACGAGGAAATCGTGACCCGGAATCCGTTGCGTTTGACACTCTCCTAGACCAGCGACAGCAGGCCAAAAAAAAAAAGTTGCGATAAGAGAAGGTCACATGAGATAGTGCTATCGATATGAGGTGCCCACCCATTCCTTGAGTGGGGTGCAGTTGGAGAAGAGAAGCGGCGGGCAAAACAAAGAGGGGCGGCTGAGCTTCAGAGCTTGCGGCAACAGTTCGGTCCAGTTAGCTGGTACCTTTGGGACAAGGAACAACGGGCCAGTGAGCAGCCAGCCAGCAGGTCGCTAGTTGGAACAGAGAGCCTCTTCGGGTTGCACACGGCAGTCGTTCATAGTGTTCATTTTCGGTGAAAGTCTCGTCTCTCATAGGTGAGAAGAGCCGATGCCTTGCAGGGCCGGCCCCTCCCTCTTCGTCTGTGGCCATTGGCCGCATGTATACAGTGGAAGCTCAACATGGAGGCAAGACACACAGGTTGACTTGTGGCAAATGTGCCTCCAAAGTATTGCGGTGAAGATGGATGGGTTGTGCTTTTCAGCAGCTGTGCCTCTCTCTCACCTTGCGTTACAGTGCTGCTACCTCGCGGAATATGGTGTTGCACGGCCGGCTTGGTGCCGCAATTGCTTGAATTACATTACACGCAAACGAGCCGTTTGACTGACAAAAAGGCGACAGCTTTTGATTACACTGTGGCGTGCGAGGCCGTCTTGAGGCCATGTCTGTCTCGATGCGTTACGTACCATTAAATAGCGTCTACAGGGTGGTAGCGCAAGCAAGGATCGCAAGCCACACTGGGCTTGGACGAGGCAGGAGGGGCAGCGGCCTGCATCTGTGGCCTGCAGCATGACTGATGGTGTTTATCCATTTTTATGTTTGGCCTGCAGTAACTAGCAGATGACCGTGGTGAAGGAAGAAAGTGGACGGATGTGATCTGGAGAGGGGAAGCTATGTCGGCCAAGTGCTACGTCGTCCCCAGCATTCATCATATATCACTGGATGGTGTATGAGCCGAAATGAATGGTCATGAGGCAGACACGGCGACTGGATAATGGCAGGCCGTTTTGCTGCGTCGTCTTTTCCAGCCGTGGCTTTCTGCGAGCTGCACAAGGGCCTGCACACTGTAGCTGCAAGCTGCACGCTGCACGATGCAAGCCTCGCCGTTCTCCCGGCGCGAAGCAGCGGCCTTGATATCACAGCATGGGGCTGGGGAGCCTGGGCTACGCCGGTGCGGTAGGCGGAGCAGCGACACGGAGTGGTTGGCGGGATAGACTCTTGAGGGGCGGGTACTAGTAGAATTAAGCAGAGGACAGATTACCCGTATTAATACCTAGGTTGCGGCCAAGCAAATCCTCCGCCAAGGTAACCTTCGATTGAGGGTTCATGCTGAGCCTTGACGGGGTTATGTCAACGAGTACGGATGTAATATTGCACCCGATATAGGTGGTGGCAGACATGGAGACGAGGGCATCGAGTCGGTGAGTCGGAGTCTTCACCGTGCGCAGCAAATCTGTAAACGTGTGAACAGCCGCCGGTTCGGATTCAATAGTTATAGGCGTACTCGGAATAAAAGGAAGTCGGGCAGCTGTATCCCGTGTCACACTGCACATGTATCCAACGGCAACGGTGCAGGACGAGGATGGCATGCTGCACAACACAAGTAGCAGTACATTGGGAGTAGGAGGGGCCTTTCCAAGCAGATGCAGCAGCCACTCACTAGAAGCTACCGAACTATGCACCTCTTGCAGCGTTACCAGCGCTTGCGCGCCGTGAGCGATCAGAGGACCTTGGCGGCGGGAGCTAGACTCGGAAAACAAGAAGACAATAGGCAGGTAAGGAAGGGGAAGCAGGACTCGGCGCAACGGTGGGACATTGGCCAGAGGCTAGCTGCCCGAGACGGGCCTGAGGATCAACGGGGTTGTGTTGGGAAGAGGAAGAAGCGAATGAGAGGGCGGATGTGAAAAGGACAAGGTAGAGGGTCTGGTGACACTGGCTTGTGGTATGACGTCTCGTCGAGGCGGGCGCTGCGACCTTGTGGTGGCAATCAGGTACCTATGTAGCGGCGTGGGAATGACAAATGTTGAAGATGTGTGATTGATTATCAGATGGAATGTTTGGGAGGTGTATTTGGTAGGCAGGGGAGTCGATGAGCGGTTCGTGCTTGTCAACGGCGGTTCCGGTCTTGCAGTTGCTGACGATGCAAGGTGCGATGGGCCAAACAGGCGGCTGGTGCCTTCATTAACGATGTGGTGGGTGGTGAGGGGCCAGCAAAATGTCTCTGGGGTCCCTGCTTGCCTGTCTGCATGCTCCAGCAGACAAGGCAGATCGGACCCTGGCCAACCAAAGTGGGCGAGGGGGTTCCCGTAAAAAAATCTGGAACACGATAATAAATGAAGAAAAAAAAAACGCCAAAAAAAAAAGGTGTTCGTTTTGGATCCAGAATGCTGGGGTTGGTACAGATAATCATCTATGTAATTTGTACATTGGGCGCCTAACTGTCGTCAGGTAGCCGGAGCTCTTCATTGGTTAGAAGTTAAAGCGTCTAACTAGGATGGAAGCGATCGACTTGTACTGTTTTAGTGATGGCAGGGCTGTCCACCTACCTGCCTCGCCTAGGTACCTACTCAGGTACCTAGATTGAGAACGGAGAGGCCACCACCCACCACCTTGAGCTTTGTTTCCGATTACCTACCTGTACCTATCTACTTCCCTCGGCCATACATGTAGACACAAGTCGGTACCGACTCATTTCTGAGAATCTAGGTACCTACCGGCCGCAGCGGACGGGCACCCGGCCGGGACGAGCTTCCAGCCACTGGGGTGCAGAGGAGCAAGCATTGCACTAAGAGCACTAACTTATCCCACTCAGCAGCGAACCAGAAACGCTGCATGTGTATGTGTCTCGCTGGGTTCTCTGCCTCGCTCATATTGCTCAGCTCTCTTTGGCCACCTTCTACTACTTCTACTAGTTACTGTTGCCCTCTCTCTGCACATGGTTGCGGCGCCGCACCACAGCCGTCTTTCGGTACCTCGGACAAGGGTACCGTGGCGGGCCTCGCGGGCACCTAGCGGGCCGCTCCAGGGCCCGAACCAGCTGCCTGCTGCGGCAGGTGGGGTTGGAGCCGATACAACGGCCGCAGGTACCTTTTCCAGTGTCTTGCCTTTTTTCTGCCTACCTCCAGCCATGTACCCTTGGCTGCCACTCTCGCTTCTTGCTTTCCTACACGGGCCGCAACACCACACCTCTCTCTCTCTCTCTCTCTCTTCCCACCTCATCAAGCTCCAACCACACGCCGGTCCTTTGTTTTCTGCCTTGTGCCCCTCCCCGTCTGCGGCTCATGCCCGACCAGCTCCCCTGGTGGCAGACGTGAACCGAGGATACTGCTCCTCGCTGCTCTCCCGCCAGAGCCCTCTGAGCCAACATAATTCACACCACCCCCCAAGCTTTGCCCAGCCCACAACACGGCCATCCGAAAACGACGCATCTAGTCCACCGCCAGGCTTCCTTTGAGCGATCATCCAAGCTACATAGCTTGTCACGGGACTGTCCATCTGCCATACGCTTTGCCAAAAGCACGCAAGCCTCCCAGATATTTGCGCCTCGCCGCGAGGCCTCTCAGCCACCGTGCCATCACGCGAAGAGCTACGTGCTCCGTCGAGCAGTGCTATACCTATACCAGACCGAACCCAACCGAACACGATACTTTCACACTCTGTCGACCACGCGCCAGGGGACTCTGCCGCCCCAGGCCAATCTGCCAGCATGACTGGGTTGTTCAGAAAGGTGTACGACTGGCTGATGCGCACGTTTTGGTAAGCTTTTGCCAGATCCTGTTTGCCGCATCATTTCCGTCATAGGATTCGATTCGTCCTCAGCCTGGCCTCTTCCGTGAGATACGCTGGGTTCCCAGAGACCTACCCCTCTCAGGGCAGACAGACCGGCTCTGCAACATGCAGCATGATCTTTCGACTGACGCACGTTGTTTAGGGCTCAGGAAATGGAAGTCACGGTTGTGGGCTTGCAAAACGCAGGCAAAACCTCGCTCCTGCGTGTCCTGTCGGTATGTTTCCAATACGGGCTGTCTTTTTGATCCAGACTAATACCTTGTGCCATGTAGGGAGGAGAGTTCACAGTTGAGTATGTACAACGCCCCCTCGACTGTAATGATACTGTGTCACTGGCCGATGCCTTTTTTCTCAATCGCCCATGACCTCGCCGCTTGTTCGGGCCCTGCGCGAGGTTGCTCTTTGCTGTTGTCTTGGCTTGCTAACTCTTGCGTAGCTCAATACCGACAGTCGGGTTCAACTTGAAAAAGGTGCAGCATGGACATGTGTTGTTGAAGTGCTGGGACCTGGGCGGTCAGCCGCGATTTCGATCCATGTGGGAACGGTATTGTCGTGGCGTCAATGCCATTGTCTTCATTGTCGATATTGCCGACATGCCACAGATTCCTGCAGCCAGGGAAGAGCTGCACTCATTGATGAGCTACCAGTCCCTTGGCGGAATCCCTCTACTGGTACTCGGCAACAAATCAGATCTCCCAGATAAAATGTCGGTCGACGACCTGATTGATGCGCTGGACCTGGGATCGATACAAGGACGCGAGGTGTGCTGCTATGGCATCAGTGCCAAGGAAGAGACAAACCTCGACGCTGTGGTTCAGTTTCTTGTCAAATGGGCAGGACGGTAGACTCGATGAGAGAGACCCTTGTACATCGGCGCTTACCAGGGAAAAAAACACTAGTCGGCGTTCTAGTCTGTTTTTCTGTTATGGGATAATCTCGGTGGAAGACTGGATCTTTATGATTTCTTTTCGTGTTTAGAAAGAGAAGCGACACAAAGGCAAAGCAGAACCGAGGGCGACATCGGTGTGCGCTATTTCATGTTATCTGGGACGTCCTGGGCATTTGCAAGGGAGCATTTCCTTATTTCCGGTTTTTTGTTTATACTGCCAGTCTCTTATGGCGTGGCGAGCGATTGGGCCATATGACGAGAGACGAGACACGAATAATGATAGGCCCGCAGCACGACTTGTAGCACATGTCAGCACACGTGTGTTTAATAGTAAGAAGAGAAGCGTATCCCTTGAAGCGAACTCGCGCAGCATCGACGTGGATGGACATGGAGCGGCCAGGACATGGTGCGGCAGAGGAAAAGAATAGGTAGGTAAGAAAGGCGACGGGGAAAAGAAGAGGGACAAGCCCAGGAACATATAATCCAGGGCCGCAGCCACAGGCGCATTCCTTTTCCCGCGGGGCCGCAAGAGACAGCTGGTGGTGCATCATGCCAACTCATCTCTGCAGTCTGGTCTGGTTGCATGCGTGGGGCCGACGGAAAAAAAAAAAAGGCCAGCGCAGCAAGCTTGCACTACCGGCGCACGTTGCTGCGGCATAATTTGCGCCTGCGCGAGCGACTGAAGGCGTGTTTCGGTTTTATCGATGGGAGAAATGACCATGGGTCGCGATTTTGTGATTCTTTTGAGTGGCGTATTGCGCTGTTGACCGCGTTGCTACGGGCCGCACGCATACCAGCGCGCGTAGGCAAAATCATGGCACGACCACCCATCCTGGACCGTGTGTCGTACGAGGCAGGTCGACATGAAGACGAAGAAAAATACTGTGCCATGACTGCATCTATAAGGAAGATCTATTCTTGATGTAGATCAAGACGGGGTGGGTGGGCAGTATACAACTTGTCCTATCGACTGTTGCATTTTTCTCTCCCTCTGCCAACGTGGATTCGCTGCCCAACATCGCTGGGGATCCCCTCATTGGGGGCCGAACCATGGATCTATGCTGCAGAGGCGTGTATCATTGGATGAGAGCCAGTCTAGAGCGAGGGACTCTCGTAATATTGGCAAAGAAGGCTTTTGAGGAACCACTTGCAAGTCCAGGGAAGTCTTGCGTGGGAGTTCTGAGCTGGCTGCTGTTGCTGCTCGCTTCTCGGAGCAACGTGGCCATTCATCGGCTGCGCCGTCATCGGGTTCTCGCTGGCTATGGCCTGGATCCTCGCGACCTCAAAGTAAACGACTGCATTGCTGACGACGGCGCTGAGTGCGTACCACGCCGCGACGCCGAACGAGTCGACGGCACAAGGCCAGGCTGGAGAGGGCCATGGTACCATGCAGATCTGCAATGATGGAGAGATGGGGGGGCTGGCCCAGTCCCTTTGAAAGGGCCTGTACTCACTTGGATAGGCGCGCCGACGGCAATAGCATGGTCATGAGCGAGAAGGACGGCCCCAGCCCCCTCGCGGCTACTCCTGCAAGTGCGTTGATGAAAGCTGGCGCTTACAGGGTTATCTGCTCGCTTCCCGCGATTTCGCGCCGATATCCTGCACTCTATCGGAGACGCTAAACATACACCGGCAATCTAGTCAGATGGGATTCGGCTTTGCGACCAAGCTGCCTACGAAAAGCTGCCAAGTCAGCACGTTAGTTGTCGTTGGGCGCCGAGGCTTGCCAGCTTGTTCGGCCCATGTTAGAGCTAAAGACAGGGATTACTATAAGTCGAGGCTGAGCCTCTCGAGCTCGCGTCAATACAAGCTTATTTAATGCATGAGAAAAATTCTAGAATCTTCTGCAGAGGCAAAGACTAGACGCTCGCTCATCTCGTTGCCGAATGGAGTTGGCAGGTGGCAAGGTCCGGCTGGAACCGCGACATGAAGGCCGGCGCAATGGGCCTTATATACGCAGTTCACCCAGGGCGTACTTTTGAACAAGAGATATTGCTACATTTGCAATGCCAAACTGCCGAAGCATACCGGCCCTAATCGTGGATTGCCGGTGCCCGCAAGCCCCGTCTCCACCCGACTGAATGCCCCGCGTGTTCGAGCGCCGATCCGGAGCGGCGCCTTCCATGTTCCTACATCTCCCCCATTCTTCCGTACTCCCACCAGTGCACGATTGGATTAGTTACGCAATTGCACCACCACTTCCATCCACCAGCACACGTCTTGTCAGCCGTGTCAAAGCGGAGTCGGCCCCTCGGTGCGCCCTTGGAGATTCAAAAGGCGTGGGGAACCTGGATCATGAGCAGCAGGCTGGCGAGTGCCCTTGTCCAGCATATCAAGCGCATCCCCCGCACCACCGTGCTGCTCGATAACAAGGTCGACTTGCCGTTTCGTATCAAGTACTCCGTTCAAAGAGGCATAGCCACCAGAGAATTTTCTGGGAGCGTAGCGCATCGACAAACAATGGCTAGCAACGAGCATGGTGCCTGGATCGGCGCCCAAGGCGCGGGATCGCTCGACCTCCGCAGTATGTCCCTGGGCATGCGTTTCAAATATTGTCGCTGGATTCCGCGCGCTAACGGGGCCCGACTATAGGCGATGTCATGACGGTGCCCACGCCGGCGATGCTGGCGGCCGTGGCCAACTGCTCGCTGCGGGACGACGTCTTCCACGAGGACCCCACGACGCGCGACCTCGAGGCGCACGTCGCCCAGCTCGCCGGCAAAGAGGCCGCGCTCTTTGTCACCTCGGGCACCATGGGCAACCAGGTCGCCCTCCGCAGCCTGCTCACGCAGCCTCCTTTCGGCGTGCTGGCGGACCACCGCTCGCATATTATCCTCTACGAAGCCGGCGGGTGAGTCCTTTTTTCTCCCCGCGCACCTTGTACAGGCCAAACCTAACCTTGATCCCGCCGATTTTCCCAGAGTATCATCGCTCACCGGCGCCACCGTCAAGCCCGTCGTGCCGAAAAACGGCATCCACCTCACCCTCGAGGACGTGACGGCCCATGCCATCCTGAGCACCGACGTGCACGCGTGCCCCACGCGCGTCATCAGCCTCGAGAACACGCTCAACGGCATGATTATGCCGCTGTCCGAGATGACGCGCATCGCGGCCTTTGCCCGCGCCCACGACATTCGCGTGCACTGCGACGGGGCGCGGCTGTGGGAGGCGGCGGCGGCCGGCGCGGGCACGCTCGCGCAGCTGTGCGCGCCGTTTGACACGGTGAGCTTGTGCTTCTCCAAGGGCCTCGGGGCGCCGGTCGGCAGCGTCGTGGTGGGCGACGCGGCGACGCTGCGGCACGCGCGATGGGTGCGCAAGTCGCTCGGCGGCGGCATGCGGCAGCCGGGCTTCATCGCGGCGGCGGCACGTGTGGCTGTCGACGAGACGTTTAGCGCCGGGCTGCTGACGGCGTCGCACGAGACGGCCAAGAAGGTCGAGGCAGCGTGGACGGGCCGCGGCGGCCGGCTGGTGCACCCCGTGCACACCAACATGTGCTGGATCGACGTCGAGGCGCACGGGCTCACGACCGAGGCGTTTACCGGCATGTGCGCCGACGAGGGGCTCGTCGTCTCGGGGGGGCGGCTGGTGACGCACTACCAGATTGCGCAGAACGAGGCCGTGGTGCTGCCCAAGCTGGAGAAGGTGTTTGAGAGGATCCTGGGTGGTGCGTGAGGGACAAGATTGGATTCCACACAATAGTAGACAAGGGTTGTATTTTCTACGATATATTTCATAAATTCACAGCCTCGTCGACATGGGAATAAGTAAATACTACGCATTATAGATGAGACAAAGAAGAGAATCATCAGAAAGTAAAAGTACAAGGAAGAAAGTAGCTATAACCGGCGGTTTCTTTGTCTCCCTGATGCCGGTCTGTCATAATAATAAGAAACCAGATAAGACTACGAACATGATGAAGATGATGGAGGGTGAAAGCAGCGCTAGGTGGATGAGTCTGGATAGTAATTGAAACATTGATAAACTACAGATGTTTTTGCAATTACTACAGAACTTGAACGACTTCCAACTTCAGAACAATCGACATTTTACATGTCTCAGAATTTCAAGTATGATACCATTGACTTGTAGTGCAGCGACAGGTTTGCGCCTCACCTTTATTAAGCGCAGCTTTGCGCGAACTCTGACACGCAACAGAACCTACCTAGAATACTACCAGCGTAAAAAAGTAAAAAAGTGTATGCAGGTACTGAACCTGATGAATTAAACTTTCCCATAACGAGGCACTTGAACCTACTGTGATATTGTGAGTCAGACGTAAAATGTGTCTGTATCAGTTAGCGCTCAGCCAACGTTGCCTACAGGACTCTCATCTTTCCAAACTTCCAACTTCCAACTTCCAACTTCCCAACTCTCATCTTCCCAACTTTACACCTACCAAAAACACACTCTACATCCACAGACTACGAGAACAGATAATTTTGCTCAAATACGGCTCAGACTGCCTCCACGAATATCGGGGACTGTCTTACTCGCGAACCCTCGGCAATACAACAAACAGAGATATCATGGTCTGTGGCGGCCGCACTCTCCTTTGAGCAAAATGTCTGCCCAGGAGAGACTGGTCAAAACCTCGGTCCTAATATTATCCGATACACATGGTATGACCCTCGAGGGAAGAGTTCCCGATCAGATAAAGGCAGACGTCTGCATCCACGCAGGCGACTTGACGGAGGAGTCAAAACTGGAAGAATTCCGCTCCGCAATTGCGCTCCTGCGCAAGATCAACGCGCCTCTGAAGCTCGTCATTGCGGGAAACCATGACTTCACACTGGACACGGCCATCTTCAAAGCAAAAATCCACGCAGTACAGCCGCCCCTCGAACCCGAGCTGGTCAAGACGTTTTACGGAGACTACGAGGAAGCCGGAAAGCTATTCACCGACGCCGCGCAGGACGGCATCCACCTGTTGAACGAGGGAACGCACGACTTTTGTCTGCAGAATGGAGGCAAGCTGCGCGTCTACGCGAGCCCGTACACGCCATCGCTGGGCGACTGGGGGTTCCAGTACCACCCAAACCTGGGGCACGACTTTGCCATTGAAGAGGACACGCACATTGTCGTGACGCATGGGCCGCCGCGAGGCATCCTCGACCGCACCAGTAACCGCGAGCGGGCCGGCTGCCCGGACCTCTTTGCCGCCGTGGCCAGGGCGCGGCCGCAGGTGCACTGCTTCGGGCACATCCACGAGGGCTGGGGCGCCAAAATGGTGGCGTGGCGAGGCACGCTGAGAGAAACCCCGTCTTTTCTGACAGATATTGACAATGCGGCCTCGAGTCTCATTGAGCAGCTCAGCACAGTCCACGAGACCAGATTCGACACGCCGGAAGAGGCGGCCTTGAAGAGGAAGAAGCTGAAAGAGTACACGGCGCAAAAGTGCTGCAGCGTACCAACCGTGTCTGAGCATGTCGCTGGCAAGAAGACCCTGTTTGTCAACGCATCCATAAAAGGAGAATCAGACGAGGATCTGCAGTTACCTTGGCTTGTGGATGTCGTGCTTCCGCGTGCTTCAGAGTCGACAGTGGTGCCACTTTCGGGGCAGACGGAGAAGGTGGATGATGTAGTGGACGATGATGCCGATATCTCAGCCACCCGCGACTCCGTCAAGGGGAAGGATAGCAAATCCATAGAGGCGGCTGGACGAAAACGTGTTCGAGGGGATGATGACGAGGCGGGCTCCCAACCTGAGTGGCGAAAACGGTGATGGCGGGTGGCGATTGTACATACCATCCATGCACACAAGGATAGCGGGCGACGATGTCGTCACAATGCATAGCGATTTTATCCATGTTTCCCTCGTCTCGCAATGCTGTACATTGGCAGAAGATTGACCAGACGCTCTTGTGCTGGTGGGAGCAAGCGATCAGTGGACCTGCGCATCACATGCCACGCGATGCCCTCAAAAATAAAAACACAGCCCACCAAACTGCAAGGAGGGGGGGTTCCGGGTTCCGGCGCTGTTTCCTGCTTCCCCAGACTTTTTCCCAGTTTGTTTGCCCGCTGTTGAAGAATGGGCTCTCGGCCTATTTCCCTACGCGGCAATTCGCCGGTGTGGCGAAAAAAAGCAGGCAAGAAAAATAGGAGCAACAAAGGGCTAACTAAATGGTTTGCCGGAGTTGCTTTGGTGATGGCAGCCGAACCACGCTCTATTAGGCTATTAGAGAAATAGCACCCTTTTTGCGTCATTGATTTGTTCCAGTAGGGGAAACAATGGGTTCAGGCACCCGCGAAACAAAGTCGGCTCTCCCTCTTTAGGTCACCTAAACTAGCTTTAGGGTCTTGAGGGTCTTTTCTGGCACGCAGGCGACGTCACCAAAGTAGGCGCAGCCTTGTTTTTGATTGTATTAATACAGTTAATAATACAGGAATCCTCTGTAACTAGTCAATACTACAATAATACAATGCGTTCCAGTGCAGCCGACACGTCACCCCGCCCGGTCCGGCCACCTACAGCCCGATCCAGCTCCCCTTTCTTTTCTTTTCTCTTCGTTATTGTTTCTGCTCCAATATCAGTTCAATTGTTATTACTAGTTGGGTGTTAGGGGGGCGGCGGTGGTGGGCTTACCAGAGGACGCCACTGAGAACTAATAAACCATCCCCCCCCTATTTCACAGGGTCCAGACCGGATCGTCACCGGGGAAACTTCGTACTCTGCAATAGCTAGTTCAAACTCCATCTGGGATGGGAAGCTCTCTTCGTATTCAACGGATCCATTGTCGCAAAGGGGTTCTCTGGAAGCTTGGGGGGGAAAGAGAGGCGAGATTGGCATGGGTTCGCAACCGAGCTGCAAGGGCGGCTCTGTATTCTTCAACACTCCGTAATAATCTGTACAAATTGCATGAACAAGGCGATTCTCCAGCTGAAGCAGGGCTGAAGAAAAAATATGTCTGGCAGCGGACTAGCTAAGCTCGTCCACCTAGTTAGTCGCGTCCATGATTTAATTTCTCGTGGCTTAGATTTCGACCACCCCAGCAAAGTTCCAATCCACCGCCCCCCCCCGGACCGTTCTTCTTGTTATTGGAAGAGACGTACCCTCTTGCAATCTCCTCTGAAGCTATTTGATTACCACCTTGCCCACCCCCTGGTTCGCATTACGATCTGCTCCTCCTTCTTCTTCTTCTTCCTCTCTTCTGGCCACACTTGACACACACTCGCTTTTTCTACACCACAAAACACACTCTCGTTTTCCAACATGAAGTACTCTGTCGCTGCCGCCACCGCCGTCCTGGCCCTCGCCTCGGGCGTCGTCGCCAAACCCCAAATCACCAACTCGGGCTCCATTGACCCCAAGGAGGGCAAGGCCTTTACGCTCGAGCTCTCGGGCTGCGCCGCCGGGTGCACCGTGTACCTGATGCAGGGCGCCAAGGACCAGCAGGTCCCGGTCAAGGTCCTCGACAGTACGTCTCTCTCTCTCTCTCTCTTTCCTGAGGCTCGGGACAACCAAGCTAACTCAAACTCCCAGGCTCCGCCACCACCTCGGCCAAGATTACCCTCAGCGACGTTGGCTCCGGCAGCTACAGCATCCGCGTCAAGGACAACTCCGTCACCGGCACCGCCGCCGACGACAACGCCAACAACGACTACACCGGCATCTTTGCCTACACCGGCACCGGCCCGACCTCGTTCCCGCCCCTGTCCGGCACCGCCAGCGCCACCTCATCCAGCGCGAGCGCCTCGTCTAGCTCTGCCGCCTCGTCGTCTGCCTCGTCCTCCTCTTCCGCCACCAGCTCCGCTTCCTCCTCTTCTTCCGCTTCCTCGGCTTCCTCTGCCTCGACCTCTGCGACCTCGGCGTCGTCGGCCTCGGCCACCAGCTCTTCCAGCAAGGCCTCCAGCAGCGCCAGCAGTACGTTTTAACCAATCCTCCCTCGCCTCTCGACCCAAAAATGCTCGTTTATTCGCTAACCACACGCGCCGTCGCAAACAGAGACCGCAGGCAGCGCCACCGCTTCGCCTACCAGCACAACTCCCCCCAGCGCTGGCAACATGCTTGCCCTCTCGCCCCTCGGCCTGATTGGCGCCGCCGCTGCCGCCCTCTTCCTGTAAACACTCGTCTACGGCGGAGGATGATGTACTGGCGGTTCGAATGGGTGTTCCTTGATATCCAGGAGAGGTTCTTTTTGTTTTCCTGAATCAAGGTCTGCATTGTACATGTATGGCTTGCCTTGACGGTATAATTGTTTTGATGTACTACCCTCCAGACGGATACCATGCACGCTATGCTCTTTTTTTTTTTCATAATATTAATCAAAGTATTGATGAATGCTCTTTCAAGCTGCGTATATACGGTCGCTGATGCGCTCTTTGTAATGATGCGTATGCCGGATGAGGACAGGAACGATCCTGGCACCAGCTAGCCGCCCAATCGTTGCCGCGGGTAGTTCCAAGTCATTCGCCACGGTAACAGCAACTTGGTCCTTCATCTCCAAGAGCGTATTTTTTGAACCGTCGCCATAGGATCCTTCCATCTGTCGCTCCAGCGCGCCCGCACCGTAACCTGCCCCCCACCTTACCATGTCTTGACGCTGTTGCACAAGGACGGTGACCATGTCAGACCCTCTATCTTTGTCTACGCGGGACAGGGATAACAGGTGGCACCATGTCGACGGAGTGTAAGTAGGCTTCATGAATACCACGCCCCCATCCTCCTGGTCACGAATGCAGAGCGGTCTGGTAGGGATGCCCGCATCCAGACATTCAAGTATCATCAGCGCGAACTTTGACTCCTGGAAGCGAGGCCAACCGGAGTTGCGCTCCGCAAGCGTCGTGAGAGCCTCCGCGTCGAGCCCGTAGTCCACGGGATGCGCTCCGGGCTTGGCCAGGCGCACGTCAAGGGCCGCTCCAGCCCAGCCATGTGGCAAGATGATGGGGCTGCTGGGATACCTGGCGCGCCAAAAGACGGTCTCCGAGGTCCAGATGGTGGCCGGGCGCTGCAGCGCAATCGCGACACACGTCTCTGCGCTCGAGCCTTCGACTTGTGCTTCCAGCAGCGCGACGCACGTCGTGGAGGAGCTGCAGAGAATGGGCAGCTGGATGCGGATCCCGACATTGGTGACGGCGTACTCGGCCGGCAGCTTTCCGATGCCCGGGCCGGGACGCTGGACATAGTCGCCCGAGTCGGCGAACGCGGCGGCGCACGGCGCGAGCGCGGGCATCCAGGCGGGCGGCGGCGCGACGCGGTCCGGCCACGACCAGCAAAAGATGGTGTGGTCGTGCGACGAGCGGATGAGCTCCTCCTGCAGGCGGGCAAAGGCGGCGTCGCCCTCGCCGTACAGCAGCGGCAGGTGGACGCCAAAGAGCCCAAACGCGCAGTACGCCATGTCCTCGCGGCGGGTTGTTGTGCGCCGCGCCAGCCACGACATGCGCTGCGCCGTACTGGCCAGCCGGACGTCGGCCGCGCGCCGGAGCGCACGCGCGGGGATGCCCGTGACGGCAGAGAGCGCGCCGATACACCGCTGCTTGTCCGTCACAAACGTCCAGTCCCGGTCGTAGAACTCGACGCACGCCGGCGCGAGCAGCTCCTGCAGCGTCCAGCCCCGGGTGAACCAGCGCGCGCGCTGGAAGAGCGCGACGACGTCTCCGCCGGTCCCCACGACGTCCTCGAGATGCACGAGGCAGACGCGGGCGTCCCGGTACCAGCCAAACATGCTGTTGATGGCCTCGGAGAGCTCCGCCGAGCTCGTCTTGTCGATGCAGTTGGTGTCCGCCCACACGTAGTCCAGCCCGTGCGCGCTGGCCAGCCGGCAGGCTTCCACGATCTTTTGATACCCCGACTTGCGCTGGACCGACGGTGCCTGGCGGTTACCCCATTCCTGCAGCGTCATCTCGTCGGCACCCCAGGTGTGCGATAGGATGGCATAGGACGGGACGTGCTCGCCAAAGAACTCCTCCACGGCCAGCGACGAGACGTTGATGAGGCGCATAGTAGTCAAAAAAAAAAAACCCCCAGGGAAAAAAAACTATCTCTGCTCGAAACCGGCTAAGACAAAGGAACGTCGTCGCACTTGGCGCGGCGATTTTAGGCAGGAAAGGGGGATGGGGGCGCTTTTGAGTTTCACAGACGGTCAGGCAGGTATGGTCCTCTAGGCAGTTGTTTAAACCAGGTTTCCAGGTTTCAGCAGGGTGACTGACCTATGTTGGAGGCCATCGACAGACAGCCTTGCAACGCCACTTGGACGGCTGAGGTGGGTTCGGGCTGAACGTGAAGTTGCATAGCCACTCGGTTCTCGTCGAGACAGAAATGGAGGTACCGAGCATCGGATGAAATTATAAAGATGTATAGGATCAGGAGATACAAAATCACAGTGCCTTAATCAGGTTGGCCATGTCACTATCGGCGGGTAACACGGCGCGTAGTAGTCTGTTTCCATTGTATGCAGGTAGCACAAAGGCAGCAGTTGTCACGGCTCGTGGCGGGTATAAAGTCTTGGGAAGCCAACAACTGTCGTCTCTGTCTTTTGCTTTGTTTTTCTCAATTCAACTCAAGCAGTGTAGCTCATCGGGCTTACATGCGCCCCTTGACAGCAAGAACTGCCGACTAAACTCTGTGCTCTACACACCAGAGGAAATCCAACGCGAACCCTCAATTACACCAAGATCAACTCAAAACCTCCTTGATACTAACAAGATCAACCCAAAGCATCATTCACACCGGCAAGATCAAATCAAACCCTGTCGTCTAAAAGCAAGACCTACTGAAAACACTCACAATGTCGGCAACAGAGCCGGTATCAGCTCAGGACCTGCAAGATCTCAGCGACGCGCAGTTGGTCGAATTTATGAGCAAGCATCGCCAGTCGCACTGCACGCCTCATAACACACTACAAGGCTGGAAGGAGTTGTCACTCGAAGAATTGACGCTCCTCGCCGCACGATTGAAGCAAGCATGTCCCTACCTATGCCTTACCCAGTCCGCTCGCTAACATTCTACCAGAGACCTGGACCAAACAATTCCTGGCTGTCTCCTCAACGTCGGCAAGCTCGAGGAGTCCCGTTTCCAGGCCCTCCGCGACGGCGGCGCCCTCCCTCCGACGGCGTCGGGACCAGCCGTGGCCTGCGACGACGACGGCGATGACGTCGGCAGCGCGACGACGCCGACGACGCCGCCGCCATCAGATGAACTTCTTCTGCGCAGCGAGAGGGACGCCTATGACAGGCTCGTCCAAGACGGCGGCCGGCCAGTCTACGACTGGGTCGCCTTCGTCCGGGTGCGTGGCGCGCCCGGAGGCTCTCCGCACCTGATCGGGCCCTTTTGGGACTATCCGGAGCCGTACGGCCACGAAACGCGTACCGAGCTCCGGCAGGTCTTCCAGCGACAGTACACGCGCTGGTGCGACTTCCGCGCCTGGCAGCGCGACCACCGCGATCTCCCAGAGCCCGCCGCCCCCGGCAACGCACGCCCGGCGGACGCCGACCCCAGCCAGCACGACAAGCGCGAGTGGCAGCGCCACTTTTGCCGGGAGGTCCCGCGCGGCTCCTCGTTCCACGACTACGAGGCCGCGGTGCGGAGGCGCGTCGCGGACCACGTCACCGCGCCCTTTGCGCTGCACGAGAACCCGGCCCAGCAGAGCGAGGCGGCGACCTGGATCGAGTGCCTCGCGTTCGAGTTATGGTGGCTGAAGTGGTACGTGACGCGGCTGCCCGATGCCAGCAGCAATCCCGGGCGCAGAACGAGGCGGCAGCTGCGCGATGCCGGTGACACCGCGCCTCGCCGCAGCGCCGCCGCCGGCACCCGGGAGCACCTGGTGGCGGAGGACATGTGGCAGCGGCAGGAGGAGGAGGCCCGGGCGGCGGTGGTGGCGCCCACGGGCAACGAGCGCAAGGGCGTCGAGACGCGCCGGCAACGACAGACCCGCGAGCGGGAGGCGGCGG
>NW_006271975.1:1605030-1639355 GCF_000225605.1 Cordyceps militaris CM01 | reverse complement strand
CCCCGCGGCCGTCCGGGCACCCGTCTTTCACCACGCCCGGGCCTCACAGCGCGCGGGCCTGGTTCATGCACTGTGGGGAAATGCAGGCTGATCTGGTAGCGTGGGTCAAGACGCAGCTGTCCAAGCTGCTGACGCCGCAGTCGCCGCAGTTGGGTGAGAGCAGCGGCAGCGCGGCAGCAAGGCGAAGTCGATCTGTGGACGAGGATGAGCCGCCGCCGCGGGCGAGGAAGCGGCAGGCCGACGGCAGCCGCCACCCGACTGGGACAGTACTCACGGACACGGCCGCCGCAAGGGGCGCGCGGGCGGCGCGGCCCCTCAGTCGTAGCACGAGGAGCCGAAGCGCCAGCGACGAGGCAGCACCAACTCGTGGCAGCGACCGCGCGCGGACATCACCGCGCGTGGAAACGTCAGGCGCCGGCGCCGCCGGCGCCGCAAGGAACGTGCAGGCGCCACGGGCGCGGGCGCGGCAGTCACGTTCAGTGGCGCCACAGACCGGATCGGCCAGGGCGGTGCAAGCGACGAAGATGGCAGCCGCCGCCGTCGCCGTATTGGACAGGCAGGCGGCAGTACCGCGTCGGTCGTGGCGCGATGTCGTTGGGATCCCACGCTAGCTCGCATCTCCTGCACAACACATCATCCTCCACACACACACACACGACACCTCGGTACTGGCAGAGGCGCAAGTTTGTCGTCGTCTTGTCATGGGACGATGCAGCATCTCGCATACCATAGTAGCTGTCTTTTTGTTGTTCTTTTACTTTGTTATGTATTGATCGGAAATGATATCCGTTTGCAACTATTATTCATGTATCGGTTGTCAAAGGTGGGTCGCCCTTGGCTCGGCGGCAGGTGCTCGCCCGTTGAAGATAACCAGGCTGTTTTGTTCTGGTAGATTACAGTCAGCGAAATCAGTGTATAGGAGACGAGGGGTTTAGCGCAGTGTTTTAAAGCAAATGAGCAGAGCCATGACTTTTTTTTTAATATAACATAATTTCAGGAATCGCAACATCTTCAAAACCATGGCGGCGGTGATGTAATTCGCAATGGCTGTGTTGTGAGCCGTCATGCATGGTAGTAGAGTGGCATCATGTCATGGTTTTGGGCTCGAAACTGCAGGTACTGAAAACAATAGTCAGTCGCATTCGTTGCATCATGTCATCGGTATGAACATTGCAATGTCTTGAACTCAGGTGCCTGAATATCAACAGCCCAGTGCAAAGCAGCCCGTCACTCGATCCTTAGGAGCCACAGTCCGACATATTCGCAATACTAACATGGCAATATCACAGAACAGAAAGGGCTCCAACTTTGGTCAGTATATCTCTGAAAGCAGCGGTAATCAAGTGAAAGGGTCGCCGAGTGTGAGTCCCGCTCCCTTACAGCTCGTTTGGCCAGCTCACCAGAACAGTCCGACCGCACCCTATATGCAATAAACACTCAGTAAATCTCTACAGTCACGATTATTAACCAGTAGTAAAACGGTAAATACAGACTAGTGTGTTTTCTTGCTCTCAGACCCGTCACGTTGGTTAGATGCCCGGGTTGTCGGTAACAAACCCACTCGACGACAGCAGCGCAGCTTGAGCACGGCCTCGCAGTCACCGAGGTGAAGAAAGTGTCGGCAAACGCCCAGCCGAGAGACGCTACGAGTTCCGAGCGTTCAGTCTCTTCGCACCATCGTGGGGAGAATCGAGGCTGTGCTTGGCGCGCCGCGCTTTGGCCGTCCGGTCGGCGCCCGTCGTTGTAACAGGCTGCGCCTTGATGTTGACCCGACACAGGCTTGTTCGCAAAGCGGCGAGGGATTTGAAAATGCACTGGAAGAACAAGAAGCTCTTGCACTTTTCATTTTGCATTCCTCCGGCCATTTCCATGACTACAATCCATCACCGCGCTTTCAGTTCAACTTGAGCGGTTGGGGGGCCGACGTCACAATGCACTCTCATACAGCCAAGTTGAGAACCCAAGAAGAAAATAAAAGACGATAATAGACATCATCTTATTCCCGGAATAGACGGCAATCGTATCGTAGAACCAGGTCACAGACGTTCTTTTTTTCTTTTTACCCCCTGCTGCCTCGGAAGAAACAAAACACCTTCCATCCTGCGACAAGTCACAGACATAGAGAACGCACGCGTGCGTGAAAAGTTCAGGCCAAACTCGGTTCATCCGCACTCTGACGTCCGAGCAATCGACCAGGTTCCGCTTCAGCAGCTGTTTTGCGTAGATGGATGGAGGGGGCTGCGAGACGGACAATTGCATAGTTACCGTCGGCAGGCGACAACATTAGCCGTTTGAGTGACATGTGTACAGTACTTGCACACTATCAACCGCGCAGTGACGGATATAGGCGTCCGAAGTGTGATTAACTATTTTTGCCGTCCTTTTTTTCGTTTTGTTAGTTACCTCTGTCAGGCGTTCAATCTTTACAAAGAACCGCGAAAAATGCATGTGAGCCCACAATAGTCCCAAGGTGCAAGGCATCAGGAGAACACATGCATACAAATTACACACCGCTGCATCATTGTCGCAGCCCCCCCAAAAGACCACAACATTAATAAGCCACGACGCACTTGCTCCATCTATGCACTGCAGCATACAATAGGGGCTAGAGCTGAGGATAATGTGGCCGGAATGAAGCAGTGACATGTGTGTAGGGTAGTGATGACGCGATGTAAGAGGCAGCGAGCCGGCATCTGTGCTACTCTGGCGATGACCTGCGTTTGGGGGCATACATACGAACAAATACTGGACTCGGTGAGTTGATTCCATGTCCAGGATAGCCCATGCAAGGCCAAATTGTGGCTTTCTGATCGGATCATGGACTCGGAGTGTTTTGTTCTTTCGACAGAACAGATAATACAGGAGCAGCAGGCTCACCGCAGCGAAAAGTCAAAGAGACCGACCACAGACATCTGAGAAAATGGTTATCATCCTCAAGCTCGGCAGGTCAAGCCGAGAAGTGAACTTCGTCCTACTTTGCCGCCCCGTCGCTGGCGTGGAAATGAATCGTACCCTTGCCCGCGGGCATCTCGCGGAGCAGATCCGGACCTCGCCTTGCGTGCCGTGATTGATTGCCAATTTAATAGTCACAAAATAGAAAAGTTTCGCTAGTTGATAGAATACCTGGGATCGACTCCGGGAATAGAGTTTGATTTGAACAATGAAACGGTGCTGGTATGGACGGCCAAAGAGCTTCAGACGGGGCCGTGCGCCAAGCGAGTCTGGCAGCTTGCCAATATGTACTCCATACTGCACAGAAACACTATGCGATATTATGCCGACAAGATCACAAGTCGATGGACTCTGACCGGGCACGCCGTGATTGTGTGGCGCGGCATAAAACAGGACAGCTTGGCGCGGCAGGAATCGACATGTTGACAAAGCATCGTCAAGAGCTGGCATAATTTGTACACACATGCTGACTCCAATTCTGACATGATTGGTCTAGCTTGCGCGTTTTGCATTAACCAGTTTCTTGATTGCAGACGCATTCCCGCGTGGCAATGACGGTCTCGTTATGCCGAGGGAGAGCATTCCAACGCGTGGGGTGCGGAATCTGAAACACGGGGGAGAGGGGTTCATTCTTCCGCTATGATTTCCTTCCTTTTGCGAGAGAATTGCGAGAATTCTTTTTAGACGCAAGGGAACAAGAAAACATGTCTCAGTGTTATCTCGTTGGTTGCAGGCTATTTTTGCTTTTTGGATTGTTGGTGCAATAATAGCACGCAGGTCTGAGGTGACAACAACAAGGTTGAGAGACTGGCTAGGCTAGGAATGGATTGTTTTGCCACAGCAGCAGGGGTTGTACTGCTGATCGTCAATGCGAAAGGTCTGGACTCTGGCTCATCGGGGGCCATGGCGGAATCTGGTCTGGGGCAGCGTGATGGGCACCAGGCAAACCTGAAGCGTACGGAGTACAGTATCACCAGTTGGGCCCGAAGCCAAGCATGTGCCCTAGGGCATCCGCGGGCATGTTTTTGCCGACTTTACTGGTACGGATACTCGGCGGGGAGGTCATGGGCGAAATGAGCTGGCGATTGGTTTTTGTGCCAGGGTAATGAGCCGCGGGGAGAATCTGTGAGCCATTTAGCCACTTTCCAGTTAATGACTTAAGACAAGGAATGAGATTTTATCGCAGGGGAATCACGACGATGTGCGCGAGGGTTGCCGGAAATAGCAAGAACGAAGACATCCAACGGGACCACTTGGTCATTGAGCTAGTGGATGGGCAAATCGGCGGGACGGGCATCAAAGAAGTTTCGAACGGTGAGGCACAAGCCATACTGAAAAGGGCGTGCGAGTGCTTTTTTTAGGCGGCGAGGCTCTGGTGGAGAGACAGAAGCGAGACAGTGGCTTTGCGACATTTGGCATTCCATCAGTGTCGAGGCTTTGAGAGCTGAGCGAGTCGCGTCGAGGCTGCACGGGTACGGAGAGGGAGTGGCAGAAGATGGAAATGTTGAGAGAGACAAGGTTGATGATTGCTCATGCAGATGCAGATGCAGACGCAGACGGTGGTGGTGGAGGGAGACTATCTTGGGTATGTTTGCTCGGGATACATATGTGGGTGTGTGAGTACCAGCAGCTGGCGGGCGTAGCAAACAGAGCTTGCCAGCTGGCACGGCGTACTGAGACGGTGGTGGTACGGTGTGGCGCCGGCAATATTGGAAGCACCTGAGTGGTAATTACAGGCTCGCAGAAAGCAATGGTTTTACGTTTTACTCCGGTAGGCAAAAAAGGGATATGCTCCGTACTGACGGATGGACTGATGGCTGTGAAGAAGTCGTTTCTGAAAAGTGATTTCAGGTGGCCGCAAGCATTTTTCGTTGGACGGACACGTTATTACTAGCGTCGTGTTAGCTGCCGCACCAAAAGGGAGAACCGAGTTGGTAACTGCGGCGTGGCTTTGGTGGACCAATCGTGAGCGTGTGGCGTAGCTGTACCCGACGCGGAAACGTACACAGTACAATGGAGGGTGGGGCTGAGTAACTGTAAAGATGCTGAAGACGGGCAATTAAACAATGTACTGAGTACAAAGAATGTAAATTATGCTCGTGGGCTTGGCGGCCCCGTCACGGGCACATCAATCGCGATGGAATGGTAAATGCAGGCGAGCACACTGGTTTGCCGATGTTGTGTTTTTTCCAGCAGGATGGCGAAAGATTAAACGAAATGACAACGACAAAAGATAAAAACAGCCAGCCAGCAGCCTTGTGACTGTTCGTCTTTGTTTCCCTCCCTTCGCCGTGGATCCCAAGCTCACCGTGTGCCTGAGCTAGCGTGGCGCAATTTCCCAGCAGGGGGACGCCGCCGATCCACCAGGGCTGGTGCTAGCCAGGTACATGCGCAGGTGGTGGGGAAGTGGTGGCGGGGGAATGTATCTGCCAGGCGCTGACTGCAGGCGGCTGGCAGGGGTCACGCTGCAGGAAGAAAGGTGGCTAGGCCGAGTCTAGCGATAGAAGTGGGCCCTGACCACTCAAACGAGTGGGAGTGAGAGCAGTCGGCGCAGTGAGTGGTTGACAACAGGGCTTGGCCGCAATCAACTCAATACGGGAGTCTCTACAATATATTCGAAATATCCGTACAAACAGGCACAAAGCACTGGTTGCACAAATTGGTAAATGCAAAGCATTGGAGATGAATACTAGGAACAGCATAATGTAATTTGTACAGTGACTTCTTATTTTAGTCGACACGTGTGCTGGATCGCGTCCACCCATCATTGCATTCCAGCACCGGTACGGCAGTGGTACCTCGTACGGGTGGACAGTGGTGGTGCTTGGTCCCCTCTTGCCCCTGGCGGCCTGGCCCTAGCACACCCACCGTCTTGGATCCCCTGGCAGATACTGCTGGAGCGCTGCAACGCTGGACTGGCAGGCTGTGGGTGGCCTGTAGGGGATAATTTCCGGGTGCAATAACGCCCACCACCTGGATAGGAAGGTACCTGCATGCATGCGCGATTTTGCACACAATCAATGGTATCTCGTAAGAATATTTTTCTTCGCGGTAGTTGACCCAATGCCTGCAGGTACTAAACTAGCAGTGCCTTAGTAGTCCACCGGCCGCGTCCACAGTCCACAACCGCTCCGACCATTTGCTTTGGCTGGTCCAGTCCAGTCCAACGCTCGTCTCGCTCCTCATCGTCCCCCCTTGTCAGTATTCCCTGTGTTCCCAGTTTCCTCAGCTCGCTCGCATCCATCCTGCCCGTGTCCCTCCTAACTAACTATCCGTACCCAAGTTAGTTCCCTTGGTAGTACTGACTGGCACTGGTACGGTCATCCTCCGCTCAGTTCGCCATTTGGCATTCCGCGGCTCCATTCTCGCCTCTCTTTTCTTGTGCCACTCCCCCTCTCCTTTCCCACTCCTTTCCCTTCACCTTTCCTTCCCCTCCCACCGCCGACCTCGACAATCGTTCCAAGAGAGTAGTTTCGGGTTTCCACGTCGCCAATTCTTCGACTTGTGCGGCTGCCCGATTCTTTCCTCTTCCCGCCTCGCCCTCGTAATTCAAGTTTGGTCCATGTCTGCGTAACCATTCGCAGACTTGCAATTATCCACCACCGATCGATGCTCGCCGCCGCCTAATTCACCTCCTCGACGACTTGCCACGCCCGCGTGCCTTTCCACTCATTACCGACTTGCTTTTTGCGGATTGTTTTGCGATTTCCATTTTCCGCAACCATCTTTTTGGTTCCGTCACTCTTTTGATCTGATCTGCACATATCGCTTTGCTCGATTATATGTGAGTTAGCTCTTCAATTTGCGACGCGCCTCACGACTCCCGTTTCCCGAGCTCGCCTGGCACCGACACGGCGGCAAAGACTGCAATCGGAAATTCACACAGCTCTCAACATGACCCTCGATGTGAATTGCGACTCTTGTCCTGACGCCTATTCTGCTTTGTCGACGCTGGGGCGGCGCGCTGTGCGCTCGTCCAACCATGCCATACTGACCATCCCAGATTTGCACTCTTTGACAATCGTCACGTACATTCGCTACTAGAATATTCTGATCGTACGCTACTTCGCCGACGCTGCTACCATACTGCTTTGCTAAACTACCAAGATATCCATCATTACAACATTTTGCGACGATTAATCCGACGACTTGAACCCGCTTCAATATGCCTTCCAAGACTGCCCTCTTTTTCGCCGCCACTCTGGCCCTGGCCACCTCAGCCGTCGCCGAGGCTGACCGTCCGCGCATCTATTATCCCCAGCGTGCCAAGAAGGATGATGCTGCTCAGTTCGACATCGATGGCGACACCGACGACGACAACCTGGAGGTGAAGCGCGACTTCTTCAGCTCCATCATGAGCGACCTTGGCGTCAAGAATGGCGGCGGCAACGACTTCAGTGACATTACCAACCTCTTCAAAACCAAGAGCCAGGACACTCCCACCACCACTGTCATCGTTGACCAGACCGTCGTTGTGCCTGGTGGCACTGGTGTTGCCAACCCTAACCCGGAGCCACAGCCTACCACCTCATCCACTCGAAGCGTACGCCCCCGGCCCTCGACCACCCGCTCCGGCATCCTTGTTGGACCTAGCGGCGTCATCTTCCCGTCCTCCTCGTCCGCGTCGAGTGCGAGCAGAAGCACGACCCCCGCCGAATCTCAGTCTTCCACCACTCCCGAGTCGTCCTCCGTTCCTGAGTCTTCCACCGCCGCCCAGTCTGCCACTGCTCCCCAGTCTACCACTACACCGCAGGAGACTGCCACCCCGACATCGCACCAGACCGCGGCCAGCACGACTCCTGCTACCACTCCTGCTACCACTCCTGCTACCACTCCTGCTACCACTCCTGCTACGACTGCTACCTCGAGCTCCGGCGGTGGCCTGCTGGATCCCATCAGCTCCATTATTGGTGGTATTCTCCCTCCGGCTTCATCTAGCAACAGCACCACACTTGAGCCCGAGACTACCCCTGTGAGCTCTTCTCCTGCCACTTCCTCCACACCCGTCGGTTCTTCGATCGTGGCCACTACCGATTCGACGGCCCCCGTTCCGTCGGCTACGCCCGGGTCCTCAACCGAGGCTGCCAACAGCACTGCGCCAGAGACTAGCATCCAGACAACCGAGACGCCGACCAGCACCGGCACCGGCCTCCTCCCTATCCTGACCTCGATTGTCAGCTCGATCCTGCCGGGTCCCACCTCTGAGTCTACTACCACCAATGTTACCTCCACGGAGGGTACCCAGACCCCCACGGAAGGTACCCAGACCCCCACGAGCTTGCTACCTACGAGCTTGCTACCGACCAGCCTGCTACCGACCAGCCTGGTTCCCATTTCTACGACCGAGACTACTACTACCGCTACCCCTACCTCAGGCAGCCCTACTGAGACGAGCGGTCAAAGCTCTACGGAGACTAGCACTCAAACTACAGGCTTCCCGACCCTTACGCCGCCAACGCTGACGCCGACTCTTCTCCCCGGTGGCAACTCTACCACCACTGGCGGACAGACGAGCATTCAGACTCCGACGCTGACTCCCACCGACTCTGTCAACAGCACGGAGACCGCGACGACGGCAACCCTCACGTCAACCACCCTGCCCACCTCTACTGATATTGGTATCATCACCTCGTCCCTGTCCAGCAACGGTACTGAGCCTGCCACCACCACTTCGATTGTGCCTACCAGCACCGCCGTCGAGACCACCGTCGCCGAGACCACAACGACCACGACCTTCACCTCGACCGCTACCCCGACCGGTGTCACAAGCATCGCTCCCACTGGCACTGGCTCTGGTACTAGCGACTGGCTGCCTACCACGATGATTGTCGAGCCTACCAGCTTCAGCTTCACTGCGCCGACCACGACCCAGACTGCCGCCACTACCACGGCGCTGCCCTCGGATATCCCCAAGGTCATTATTCCCGCGGAGGGCGACAAGCCTGCTCCCAAGGACACGGTCCCTATCCAGATTGGCTTCAAGTTCCCTCTAAACTACGACTTTGTTTCCGGCAACACGGCTGCTGCCGCTCAGATCTTCCGCCTGCTTCCCAAGGCTCTTGCTGATGCTAACGGCATTGACGTGGACAAGGTCCAGATCTCGAAGCTTGTTCCCTTTGACACTCGCGAAACTGCTGGATACATTACCACGCTCGCCAAGCTCCACTACCCCGAGACTCTGGTCAACTCGCTCAAGTCTAGCATCTGGGCCCCCAACTCGAAGCTGTACAACAACCCCTCGGAGCTTGTCAACAACCTGACGGCGCTTATCAACCCCACGATTGATGTTCTCGGTGACAACGACGATGAGGGTGTCAAGAATGGCGGCGGCGGCTCCAACAACAGCAACGATGCCTTTGGCTCCGGCGGTGACCAGACTGGCCAACAGTCTGGCAAGCAGCGTGCTACCACGGCCGGTATTGTCATGGGGGCTGTTGGTCTTGGTGCCATGTACGGTGCGGCCATGTTCATCGTCGCGCGCCGCTACAAGCGCAAGCGTCAGAACCATCGCCGGTCCAGCTCCATCTCGTCTGTCGGTCGCTCCGAGGGTCGCTCCGAGGAGATGCGGTACGCCGGCAACGGCAGCCCTGCTCTGATGGGCGGTGCTCTTCTCAGCCCCAACAACCGTGGTACGTACGGTGGCCAGAGCCAGACCAGCCAGGGCTCTGCTCGCACTGCCAACATCTCGGCGCCCGTTGCCACTGAGAACTCTCTCGGCTGGAACTAAGGCGTCGGCGAGTTGACGTGTACAAAATCACTGCGCGTTGAGGGAAAACCCCGTACAAAGACCACCGTCCCCAGCGCCCCATCATCTCCACGACGTTCATTTTTTTTTTACCACTTCGATACCCCTGGAGAGAACCGCGCATGTCGCCGTCTCGGCTCTCTCCGTGGTGAGGATTTACATCCGAGCCTCTGTATATGGCTGTCAATGTTGAAAGCGATTTTGATATTTTTTGACGTCATTTCATTGATCAGCGGCTCAATTTTTTGGATATAAATTCTTTTTCACCCCCCTTTTTTTCACCTAGTCACAGAGCACTGCTTCTGGAGACTGGAGAGGATTATTCTTTTTTAAAGCTCTCTGTCCAGACACGTCGTGTCTGGAAGAGCGTGACATCTTCTTGACACTTACTTTTTTTTTTTTACCACTACTCCAGAGTATTTTTCTGAATGTTGATCGAGAGGGATATAGAGGAGGAAGAGTGGAACCTCGATTCTAGAGCTTTATTTCTTACAACAATGTATGCCGAATCGAACGCAAGTAAAGGCAATAGAATTTCTGAAACTCTACTTTGGATCTGGGTGCACGTATGACGCTGTGATGTGATGCAGCGAGTATGAAGGATTACAGAACGGGAGATCGTTTCTAGGATGTGCGCATTGATTGTCGAACAAGTAGAGTGACACGATGATTGTTGAGACGACATGGCATGTGAATATGTGTCCAACGTGGCATCCCGGGCCATGTCTACTGTGCTCGACGATGGGTGAGGTGTCGCTGGTGTACATATGTACTTCCTAGTAGGAGTAGCAAAAGATGAAGAACCGGCGCGGCAAGACGCTAGGAATAGCAGGCAAGTTCAAGTTGGGAGGGAGAAAGGAAATATACAAGAATAAAAGGCGCCGACGGTGGGAAGCAGACAAAGTTAAATATCTAGAGTTGTGTGCGTCTTACCTTTGCTTTGACGATGAGTAAGATTCGTCTTACCCTAGATATTTGTGGAAGCCGTCGTTCAACTGTCCAATGACTCTGTTGTTAGTCTCTTTTCCCCTCTTTTATTGAAAATAAATTGTTGCAAAGCGTTCATGACCTGAGGCTGTTTCGCAACCTGAATTACAAGTCAATTGACAAAGAAAGAAAACCAGCCGGTGTCGTGGCGATGTGTGTAGAGGGAGGGTATTTTTGGCCAGGCTGCATGAATGCTGCGTGATTTTGAGGTTGCTCCACCTGGGCAGACAGGCTCAAGTGCCGGACTGCCGGGAGCCGAGATTTGAGGAGGCGACTGGACGAAGTGTTTGATGGTAGGTAGGATTTTGAGTGAGTGGTCAAGGGAAGGAAGCTTGTTGAGGGAGTTTGTTGTCTGAGACAAGGGGACCTTTGTCTAGAGGCAGCGGGCTCAGTGTTGTGGGGAAATTGAGCTTGATGGAAAACCAGACGGAATAAAAGTATAATTAAATATCAAAGTCTGCGTATTTGTTAGGTACGCCGCTGGTGACCGTGGTCGCAGGAGCTGTATAGAGTATATGTATGTCTTCGAGGGGCTGACCAAGAGTCGGCCTGCGGGGATCGGCGTTGCAGCGTCGCATCCGTCCAGAGAAAATACTTTCCTAGAACGGAATGACCCGAGCATGGAGCTGTTCTTTTGACACGACGAGCTGCATAGAAGGATTGTGCCGGCATGCAAGTGGATAGAGTGCCTTTGTTTCCCCTTTCCGCGCGCGCGCTGCTCGTAGAACTGCCGTTGATGACAATGACAGCATGTTTGGAAACCATCTTGGCCGAGATTCAACAATGATATAGCTAGCTGAATGGCTTCAACTCTACGACCATTCGCTTTCCCAATCCCGCGCCGGAAACACACCAAACCGTGCGGAATTGAGGTCCATCTCCGTAGGGGTTGGAGGTGGGAGAAGTTGTGTGCGTTTTGCTGCACAGAAACAAGGCGAAAGAATTGTGCAGAGCGGCTCTCGAACTGGGTCAAGGGTGTGCTTGCATGTGATTGGCTGACGGGCTGGCTCCGGCTCTTGAAGCCGCCTTTCTTCTCACCTGTCAGCATTACTTACCAGTAACACACACACACACACACACAAGCTGCCAGAGCGATCGTTCTTTTGTAAGACGAAACAGACAAGTAACACTCCAGTGATGGCACGGGTTTCTTTGGCCCCCACACAAACTATGGCGCCGGCCCCCGAACGGGAAAGCGTTACGTTGGGAGGCGTTTTGTTTTTTCGACGGCGCGCGCACATTGTACGGCCAAGCACGGCGCGGGAAATTCGGCCAGCCTAAGATCTCACTCGACCACTTTTGGCCTCGAACAGGTGCGGTCTGAGTTGGGACGACTTAGTATCTGTGTGCTACCGTACGGTGAAGAAGCACACAAGAGGAAAGGTACCCCCCCATTCCTAGTCCACGTCTTACGGAATTGAGCGGCCAAAGCAGGCATTGGATTCACAGTTCCCATTTTCGATTTCCGGCCAACCACCGTTGCTAGCCCTGAGCGATAGTCGGAGGCCGGCGTATTGTTGGGCTTTCAAATAGTCGAGGTTCTGCTCTCGTCAGACGAGGGTCCTGGCTCTCATGCTCATCTGTCTAACCACCGCCACTCACACTCTCCTGTATCTCGCAATATAGCAAACTGATCTAACTTTGCAAATCTGTTGACGTTTTGCATTGGAGCTGTTTTCGATCTGCATCAACGCCTTGGGTTCTTCCGCCACAACCTTCACCACCACTTCACCACCACCCACCACTCACCACCACACTCGCACAACCATGCCTGCTTCAGACCACGAGAGTGAGACCGAAGGCCTCCCCTACACGAACACGCACGGCCGCATCCCCGGCAAGTCGACGTCGGGCCGCGCCGAGGAGCTCGACGACCTGCTCACGGCGGTGCGCGACCTCGTCGTGCCCTACGTCAAGGCGGCCGACGACAACGCCTCCACCAAACACACGGGCCGGCTGCCGCGCGACGCCGCCGACCGGCCGTACAACGTGCTCGTGGAGCCGCTGGCGCCGCGGGACCTCGCGCAGCGCATGGACTTTGCCCTGCCCGCGGGCGAGGGCGCCGGCAAGACGGGCCTGCTCGCCGCCGTGCAGGACCTGCTCCGCTACAGCGTCAACACCTGGGACCAGGGCTGGATGGACAAGCTGACGGCGAGCACGAACGCGGTGGGCGTCGTGTCGGAGCTCATACTCGGCGTGCTCAACACAAACGTGCACGTCTACCACGTCTCGCCCGCGCTGACGGTGATTGAAAAGGCGACGGCGCGCGCCCTCGCCGTGCGCTTCGGCCTCGACGGCCCGCACGCCGGCGGCGTCACCTGCCCCGGCGGCAGCGCCTCCAACCTCGCGTCGCTCGTCACGGCGCGCAACGCGCTCTACCCGGCCACGCGCGACGCCGGCACCGACGGCTACCGCTTCGTCGTCTTCACCAGCGCCGCCAGCCACTACTCGATTGAAAAGGCGGCCGTCGCGTGCGGCATGGGCGCCGCGAGCTGCATCGCCGTGCCCACCGACCCCGCCGGCCGCATGTGCGTCGCCGCCCTCGAGCGCCTCGTCCGAGACGCCAAGGCCCGCGGCTGCACGCCGCTCTACGTCAACGCCACCGCCGGCACCACCGTCCTCGGCGCGTTCGACCCCATCCGCGCCATCAAGCGCGTGTGCGTGGCCCACGGCCTCTGGCTGCACGTCGACGGCGCCTGGGGCGGCGCCGTGGCCTTTTCGCGCGCCCACCGGCACAAGCTCGACGGCGCCGAGCTGGCCGACTCGCTGACGATCAACCCGCAAAAGATGCTCAACGTGCCCATGACGTGCTCGTTCCTGCTCACAAACGACGTGCGCCGCTTCCACGCCGCCAACAGCCTGCGCGCCGGCTACCTCTTCCACGACCCCGAGGGCAGCGGCAGCGACGTCTGGGACCTGGCCGACATGACGATGCAGTGCGGCCGCCGCGCCGACAGCCTCAAGCTGGCGCTCGCGTGGATCTACTACGGCGCCGCTGGCTTTGAGCGCGGCGTCGACCACGCCTTTGCCATGGCCGCGCACCTCGCGCACCTGGTGGACAAGGCGCCGGATTTCCACCTCGTGTCGGAGAATCCGACCCCGTGCCTGCAGATTTGCTTTTATTACGCCCCCGGTGGTAAGCTGGCTGAGGACCCGGCGGAGAACACGCGCAGGACCAGGGCCATGGCGGAGAGGATGGTGGCGAGGGGCTTCATGTTTGACTACGCGCCCGGACCGCAGGGACACTTTTTTCGCGTCGTGGCTAATTGTCAGACGCAGGTCGGCACCATGGATGGCATCTTCAAGGGCCTGTCCGAAGTGGGCAAGGAAGTCGTTCCTCAGTAGCGGGTGTTGGTGAAGGGGGGGTTGTCTTGTTCAACATAGGCAACGTCGGCTGATGACACTTGTAATTGGGATTTTTAGACATGGTGTGCCCAGAAGTAGTTTCTTGCATCAATTGGTTTATAATAGAGTTTGCATTATGATTGTATATGGTCGTTTTGTTATTGCCCAGCATCTCTGACGCGCGCCACGAGGCGCTTAGTGAAAGACTTGATTTCTTTAATTCCGTGTGTTTTTCTTTTCTTTTCTTTCGTCTTCGGAACCGCAGCAGAGACGTGTTGCGTTTTTGACATGAGTTTTAACGTGAGAGTGATAGGGTTCTTCCCGAGCGTCTTGTTACCATGTGATTTTCTTCTTTTTTGCATATTGTCATCTTTTGGTAGACGCTCCGCAGACAAGGCAATCTTGCGCTGCCCTATCTAAACCCTTTTCAGACAAACCCGACCAGAGCGAAGTAATTAATAACAGCACGACGGGTTGTCCTTGTGCTGCACCGCCTCCCTCGGGCGGGCGACCGTTGGCGGCGACATTGGGCAACCGCCCGAGCTATACGCAGCCAAGCCTCATCTCTGACCGAACAAGTTGAAACGCCACAAGTTACTTAATAATGACCACAATGGCTTGTCGTCGTCAGCAGCAGCACGCCGAGGGCTGCACGCGAATGGGCATTGGTCGAGGAGACGACGTGATCCACACCGTATTCATCGTTTATTGAACGCGAGCGTATCCCAGATCTCAGCCCGACCCAATTAACCAACTTGTTTTGACCTGGCCATTAGTTAGGTTTTTTTGGTGGCGCAGCGTTTCACTGAATACGGCTAGTACGAGGCCAAGCCCTTCTGCGCTTTGGCTGGGCGTCATTCCTGGTTTGAGGTGGATCGACACAGCTTCAGCCTTGCTGGAGCTTATATTGACCCTGAGGGGGATTCATTTTCTTATAAGACGGTGATGGACCCCCCGAGATCAATCCGATGGGCTGTAATATACCAGACCATCCAACTAGACTTGATCGATCTGGTGTTGGCGATTTGTGATTGTCACACCTCGCAGCCTCGCTTCTTGAACAAGACGAATCTGCGTCGCATTCCCATTTTGACACTGCCCACGAACGCAGCCCTGCCGGGCTTCTCTCCCCTTCGACCATGGATCTTCACCATCAAATCGGCGCCTTGCGCAACAAGACGCTCAAAATCATCATCCAGCGGCACTTCACCTCGACGCTCTACTCGGCGCTCGTGCTGCCCGTCATCGCGTCGCTCTACCTCGGCCTGGGCCAAAAGTTTACCCACGCCGACGACAAGTACGGGCTCGGCAGCCCGTCGAGCATCGACGCCCTCCCCGCCGCTCTCGCCCGCGCCACCGGCGGCCGGGACACCGTCGTCCTCATCAACGCCGCGGGCCACGCTGGCGGCGCCATCGACGCCGTCCTCGACACTGTCGCCGCCGCCGTCACGAGCGCCGGCCGCAACGCCACCCGCCTCGCCGACGAGGCCGACATTGGCTACGTTTGCCGCGGCTCCATCCAGGCCACGACGAGATGCTTTGGCGCCGTCGTGGTGCACGCCTCGCCGGACGAGGGCCACGGCGGCTACTGGAACTACACGCTGCGCGGCGACGGCGCGCTCGGGCGCTCCTTTCGCGTCGACAAGAGCGATAACGCGGCCGAGGTGTATGCGCTGCCGCTGCAGCGCGCTGTTGATGCGGCGATTGCCCAGCAGCAGGGCGTCGCCTCGTTTCCCAGCGCGACGCACCAGTATGCTTACTCGGCGCTCACGGAAGACGAGCGGCAGGCCCAGGTGCGCCGCGACTACCAAAGGACTTTCATCAACTTTCTCAGCGTCGCCTTCATCATGGCGCTCATCGGCGTCTGCTACCACATGCCGGGCTTCATCGCCACGGAGCGCGAGATGGGCATGGCGCAGCTCATAGACGCCATGATGCCCGTCCGCGCGCGGTGGCACGCCCAACTCGCTCGGCTGCTCTCGCACCACCAAGCCTTTGTCGTCACGTACCTGCCTGGCTGGGTGCTCGCGGCCGTGGTGAACCGCATCCTGATATGGACCAACGTCAGCTACGGCATCATCATACCGTTCTTCGTGCTGGCCGGCGTCGCCATGACGTCCATGTCGCTGCTCGGCGCGTGCTTTTTCAAAAAGGCGCAGCTCGCAGGCATCGTCACCGCACTCGTGTGGCTCATCCTCGGCATCGCCGCGCAGGCCATTCCGCGTCCCGGAACCGGCACCGTCGCCGTCCTCAGCCTGCTCTTTACCCCTTGCAACTTTGTCTACTTCATCACCTACATTGCGCGCTACGAGCAAGAGGCGCTGCCGACGGACCTGCTGCGCGCCCACCCCAGCAGCCCCTGGCAGCTTCCGGGCATCGTCCTGTGGGTGTTTTTCGCTCTCCAGATTCTCGTGTACCCGCTGCTCGCCGCGCAGGTCGAGCGCGCGCTGCACGGCGTCACCACCGGCACGCGGCAAAACGCGGGGGCCGCCAGCGGCGAGATGCCGGATGCCGTGCAGATTCGGAACATGACCAAGATTTACAAGCCTACGCTTCTGCGGCGGCTGTTCTCGTTTGTGTCCCCGCCGCGGCCCGAGGTGGTCGCCGTGGACGCGCTGACGCTGACGGCGAAGCGTGGCCAGATTCTGGCGCTGCTGGGTGCCAACGGTAGCGGCAAGAGCACGACGCTCGACGCGATTGCGGGCATCAGCAACTTTACGAGTGGCGCCATTGCGATTGACACGACGGGCGGTCTGGGCATCGCGCCGCAGAAGAATGTCCTCTGGGGCGAGCTGACGGTCGAGGAGCACCTGCGTGTCTTTGCCCAGCTCAAGACGCCGTCCAACCCTGCCACGAAGGACCAGATTGATAGTCTCATACACGCCGTCGGTCTCAAGAAGAAGACCAAGGAAATGGCCAAGACGCTCTCCGGGGGACAGAAGCGCAAGTTGCAGCTAGGTCTGATGCTGATTGGCGATAGCGCCGTCAGCTGCGTCGACGAGGTCTCGTCAGGCATCGATCCGTTGTCGCGCCGCAAGATTTGGGATATTCTCCTGCGCGAGCGCGGCCGCCGCACAATCATCATGACAACGCACTTCCTCGACGAGGCCGACCTGCTGGCCGACCACATTGCGATTCTATCCAAGGGCCGGCTCCGCGCCGAGGGCTCCTCGGTCCAGCTCAAGGACACGTTCGGCTCCGGGTACCGCGTGCACGTCCTCAACGCGCGCCACATGATGGGCCGCGCACCGGAGGTCGACGGCGTCGACCGCCACATCTCGTCCAACACAATCACCTACGTCGCGGCCTCGGCGACCCTCGCGGCGTCCGTCATCCGCACGCTCGAGGCCCGCGGCGTGCCGTACAAGTTCTCTGGGCCGACCATTGAAGACGTCTTCCTAAACCTGGCCGACGAGGTCAACGACCACGGCATGCGAGACCAGGCCGTGGGTGCGGCCGAGGCCAAGGTCAGTCCAAGCCAGAGCGCCGACGGAGAAAAGTCGCCGTCCGGCCAGCCGCTCCCACTATTGCACGGTCGCCAGCTCAGCCTCTTTCGCCAAGTCCTTGTGTTGTTGCAGAAACGCTTCGTCATACTCAAGACCAACTGGGTGCCGTATTTCGCCGCGTTCCTGATCCCCATTGTGGCGGCCGCAATCATCCAGCTGCTAGTCAAGAACCTCGCGGCGCCCGGCTGCTCTCCCAGGGAGCGCAGCAGCGACACCAAGACCACTGACTTTACAGATCTGCTCGGCACTCCCTTTATCGTGGGCGGTCCGTCTGCGACGTTTAGCGCTTCCGCCATTGCAGAGGTTTTCAAGCCCATCATCCCGAATCTTGCCGACAGCGCCAGCAGCCACATCAAAGTCGTCGACTCGTTTGACGCTTTCAAGGCGTACATAGAGGACAACAGAAAGAATGTCACCCCCGCAGGCCTTTGGCTTGGTCAGACAGGCTCTGCCGCTACACTTGCCTACAAGTTGGACGATGGGCTATCCATGTTCACATCGACACTGGGCCAGAGCCTTCTTGATAGCCTGCTCATGAACAAGACAATCGCCACCCAATACAAGCCCTTTGACATTGCCGCGGCGCCTTCTACTGGGAGCGGGCTGCAGGTCATTGTTTACTTTGCGCTTGCATGCTCCGTCATCCCAGGTCTGTTTGGCCTGTACCCGAACTCGGAGAAGCGCAACGGAGTGCGCGCGCTGCAGTACTCGAGCGGTGCTCGTGCGTTTCCCGTCTGGGCAGCTCACGTCATCTTTGACTGGTCCATCATGGCCTTGTCGATGCTGATTGCGGCGGGCATTTTCGCGGGGTCGTCTAGTATCTGGTACAATGTCGGTTTTTTGTTTCCGATTTTCCTCTTTTACGTGCTGGCGGCTATTTTGATTTCGTATTTTGTGTCTCTCATCATGAAGACCGCTCTAGCTACTTACGCTATTGCTTCGGTGATTCAGGGACTGGGGTTTGCCGTCTACCTTATTGCTTACTTCTTCATCTTGCTCTACTCGGACCCAGCTGAGACAGAAAAGAGTGTCCTGATCGGCCATTGGGTTATTGCCGCCATTTTTCCTACGGGATCGCTGGTGCGCGCACTCATGGTAGCCCTCAACGTCTTTTCTACGACCTGCGAGGGCTTCGCGCTGCAGAGTAACCCTGGTGCGATGAAGGCGTACGGTGGCCCGCTCGTGTACCTCATTGTGCAGAGCATCTTCTGGTTCAGCATGGTGGTGTACTTTGAGAGCTCCGACGGGAAATACAAGACAGGCAAGCCGCAGCACAGCGAGGGTACGGAAGACCCTGAAGTGGCGGCAGAAGAGGTGCGCGTGGATGGACCGGGCGAAGAAACCGACGGCCTGCGCGTGGTACACTTGACGAAGGCGTTTGGCAAGACGACTGCTATTGACAATGTCACATTTGGCGTCGGTCATGGCGAAGTGTTTGCACTGCTTGGTCCTAACGGTGCTGGAAAGTCGACAACAATATCCATCATTCGCGGTGACATTGCCCCTAGTCGGTCAGGCGGCGATGTCTTTGTTGAAAACGCATCAGTCACGAAGAATCGACCTGCTGCACGCGCGAATCTTGGAGTTTGCCCGCAATTTGACGCCATCGACTCCATGACCGTGGTTGAGCACTTGCAGCACTACGCGCGCATCCGAGGCATCAGCGATGTGGACCACCAAGTCACAGCCGTCATCCGGGCAGTGGGCCTGGAGGCTTACACTGGCGTCATGGCGCACACGCTTTCCGGCGGTAACAAGCGTAAGCTGTCCTTGGCCATTGCGCTGACCGGCAACCCCTCGGTGATTCTCCTTGACGAGCCCTCGTCCGGTCTAGACGCGGCGGCGAAGCGTATCATGTGGCGCACGCTCGAGGCTGTCGTCCCCGGCCGGTCGATCTTGCTCACGACGCACAGCATGGAGGAGGCCGACACGCTGGCGACGCGGGCGGGCATCATGGCGCGGCGCATGCTGGCGCTCGGTGGGACGGAGCAGCTGTGCCAAAAGTTTGGCGACGCGCTGCACGTGCACATGGTGAGCAAGACGGCGCCACACTCGAGCGACGAGGAAATGCAGCAGATGCAGGCGTGGGTGATGGATACGTTTTCCGGGGCGCGGATTGAGCAGGAAACGTTTCACGGACAGATGCGGTTCTCGGTGCCGGCGTCGTCGATTCCGGTTTCCAACGGCAGCGGCGGAGAGGATAGCGGCAGCGGCAGCGCCATCGGACAGCTGCTGCTCATCCTGGAGGAGAATCGGGAGCGATTGGGGGTTGCGCACCATAGCGTCAGCCCTACGACGCTTAATGAGGTGTTTCTGACAATTGTTGGTAAATACGATGTGCAGGAGGAAGGCGAGGCGGCACCGAAGAAGACACCGTGGTGGAAGAGGTCGATGTTTTGAACATGTCTGTTATACCCCTTTTTTTGTCCTCTTTTTTTCCCCTGTCTTTCTCAAGTTGTAGACGAGCCAGTTGATAGACGACTAGATTTCAATTCTTTTTCCATCGACCTTGATCTCGGAGCCGCGTAATTCGAAGACCACAGTGTAGCTGCACATCTAATCCGGCCCAGTCGTGCGTTTGTCCCTGTCAGAGGGCGCGAGTAGACGACTAGATTTCAATTCTTTTTCCATCGACCTTGATCTCGGAGTCGCGTCATTCGTAGACCACAGTGTAGCTGCACATCCAATCCGGCCCAGTCGTGCGTTTGTCCCTGTCAGAGGGCGCGAGTCGTGACGGCAGCATCACATCAGGTGCTGCGAGAAGCATCATGCATGCAAGGACCTTTTGAGAGTCTCCTGCCTGCCAAGAAAATTGTATTCGTTTCGTTTGGCACAGCGTGCATCGGATGTGTAATGTGTATTGAAAAAGGACAGAATCATGCGGGCTGACTGGCGGGCGGCCAAGTGACCAAAGAGGCCCCACAGATTGCTGCAGGAAATTTTCTGCCATGGCCCCCACCATCCGTCCATCCCGCCATTTTTCGCATACTGGCGGCCGCGCTTGAGGCACGATCCGACCTTCTTTTTTTCTTCCAACAGATTGAGCTTCCACATATCAAAAAGGCATTCGATTGTCTCTGCCATCGCTCTACAGCATCAACTGCTGCTGTTCCCGTCTTTCTTACCCGACCCAAGTCCCTACCAACTCTGCAATCATGTGTGGCATCAGTGCCATCCTGGTGAGCTTCTTTTTTTTTTGTGCCCCGCGGTCCCCCCGATACCGGGTCCTGCACTCCCCCGGATTTATGTGCTGACCTTGCAATCTTTTCCCCAGCTTGGCGACGTCAAGGCTACCACGGCTGCTGTGGAGCTTCACGAGAGTATCTATTATCTTCAGCACGTATGTCAATTTTCCTTTGGAAAATGCGCCGCACTTTGGGTCTCGTGCGACTACTTACTGATGCCCCGGACTAGCGCGGCCAGGACGCCGCGGGTATCACGGTATGCCAGGGCGGACGGCTGTACCAGATGAAGGGCAACGGCATGGCCTCCAAAGTCTTCCAGGAGCCTGCTCGTCTCGCTGAAAACCTTCCCGGCTATGGAGGCATCTCTCATGTCCGCTACCCGACTGCCGGAACCTCTTCTGCGTGAGTATCTCACAGTAGCGATGTATGGTCATGTGCTGACTTGTCTCATAAAGCTCAGAGGCGCAGCCCTTCTATGGTAAGTAAAATGACGCGAAACTCATTCTTGACAACCAGCAGAAGCTAAGAACGCGTTTTAGTCAGTATGTAGTACCCCGGAGACTGTGCAACTCGTACCCGCTTCTAACCGCATCCCACAGACAGTCCCTTCGGTCTGAGCTTGGCCGTCAACGGTAACCTCGTCAACAGCGAGGAGCTCCGTAGCTTCCTCGATCTTGAAGCTCGCCGCCATGTCAACACCGACTCCGATTCGGAGCTTCTGTATGCCGCTTTGCCTTTCCCAACTACTACCCCGCCTTGCTGATTGATCCCGCGTAGCCTCAACGTGTACGCCCACGCTCTTCACGAACTCGGCAAGGCTCGTGCCAATGCCGACGACATTTTCGCCGGTCTTCGTGATGTCTATGCCCGCTGCAAGGGCGGCTTCGCCTGTGTCGCCATGATCACTGGCTTCGGCATCCTCGGCTTCAAAGACGAGAACGGTATCCGCCCACTGTGCCTCGGATCCCGCCCCTCTGGCACGCTGGAAGGCGCGTTGGACTACATGATGGCCTCCGAGTCCGTCGCCCTCACCCAGCTTGGTTTCACCGACATCGTCGATATCCTGCCTGGACAGGCCGTCTTTATCCAAAAGGGCGGCAAGCCTCAGTTCCGCCAGATTGTACCCATGAAGTCTTATACCCCTGATATGTAAGACAATTTTCACCAAGTATCGATTACCTTCCATACTAACCTCCCCCACGTTTTGAATACGTATACTTGTCTAGGCCTGACTCTATGTCTGAGGGTATCTCTGTCCATCGCAGTCGTCAGAATATGGGCCGGAAGCTGGCCGATAAGATGAAGGAGATTCTGGGCGACAAGGGAATCGAAGAGATCGACGTCGGTACGTTGCGTTCTATCATCAATTCCATTGAGTGCCATACTGACTCATACCAGTTATTCCCATCCCCGAGGTATGCGCTTCCTCAGTCCTGAGGGGCACGCGGCCAAGATACTAATGACAAATAGACAAGCAATACGTCCGCTTCTGTTCTCGCTAATTGCCTGAACAAGCCGCTGTCAAATGCTTTTGTCAAGAATAGGTATACTTTTAGAACATTTATCATGGTATGTTGCTCTACTCATTACGAATTCTTGAGCGGCCGCACTCACACAAGACACAGCCCGGTCAAAAAGCCCGCCAGCAGGGCATTCGCAGAAAGCTTTCGCCCATCCAGGCGGAGTTCCGGGACAAGGTCGTCCTCTTGGTTGACGACTCTATTGTTCGCGGCAACACATCAAGAGAAATCGTGAGTGGTGACTTGTCTTTGGCTGTCGAGTCCACTGACTGACACGGTTCATTGCAGGTCTTGATGAGCAGAGAAGCGGGCGCCAAAAAGGTCATTTTGGCCTCGTGCTCGCCGGAAATTAGACACCAGCACGTCTACGGCATTGATCTTGCCGATCCTAGCCGTGAGTCACATCAAGCCATGGTCATATGCCGACGTGGATGCTAACATGGAGTTTGTAGAACTCGTTGCCCGCGGCAAGACAAGACAGGAGATTGCCAAGGAGATTGGCGCCGATGAGGTAAACTACAAAAAGCTTCTGCCCCATTACTTCCTCATTTGTATTACACCAAACTAACCGACACCCCCGCGTAGCTGATATACCAGTCCTTGGACGACCTCAAGGCCGCCTGCCTCGAGGCCATTGACGGCGAGACCCAGATCACGGGCTTCGAAGTCGGCGTCTTTTCTGGCGAGTACCAGACCGACGTGCCCGAGAGCTACTTTGAGCATCTGAAAGAGCTGCGCGCCGGCAAGGGCCTGAAGCGCAAGACGACCGAGGAGCCCGGCCCGGATGCCAAGAAGCTGACCCTCATCGCCAACGGCGGGCCCGTCAACGGGCCCGCCCGCTCGGAGCCGACCGCCGATATGAACGAGGCCATGACGAGCCAGGAGGACATTAGGTATGCGCTGCCATGAGAACACGGTGCAGGACGCGAAACAAGCTGACCGTGTATCGTTTAGCCTCCACAACTTTGCTACGGGTCGGTAAATCGCCCAAGCAGCCGGAAAATCTCGGACAGAATATCACGCAAATCATGTAGCTTTTCTTTTTCTTTGTTTCTCATGCATTTCTTTTTAACGAGGTTGTCGTTGTTGGGTAAGGATATTTTGGAGTGAGACGGAAATAGTAGCCTTTTGCGAGCTAATAGATAGCATTGTAAACGATGCGAAAACAATACGTCAAAAAATCTCCTGTTCTCACAAGAAAAACAGCTAAACGCGCCCCTCCAGGTAAGTTGTGCAAGGACGTTGAGTCGGCACATGTACACCAAGGTCAAGACGCCATCGACCTGCTTGCGTCGTCGGCGCCCTGTGGTCTACTCTCCGCCCATCACTTTATGAGGCCAAGACTGGGTCTTGCCATATTCGTAGTTTTGGAGATGCCCTTGACACTTTTTCAATGACCGCGAGAGAATCTTCCGCCTTTCTGTACAGTATTGAACAGAGTCAAACGTGGGGGAGCTGGATGACAAGTGGATGTTAACCAACATGCACGTATCTGGGCACAGTTATAGTATATTGGCGACAAAATACGTATTCTTTTTGCTCTAAATACAACCGTTTTTATTTTTATTTTCTATAAACTGAGATGTAAACACGATCAGAAACAAATACGGCTCGACAGAAAATTTAGCGACCGCCTACCTGGCCAGCGGGGAGAGGCTTGACCCAGGACGCGAGCAGGTTGATGGCAATGGTAATGACGCCCATAATCCAAAACGTCTTTGCATAGTCGGCGCCCTGATAACGGAAGATGATGGCAAATATGATGCCGCCGAGGTTGCCAGCGGCGCCCGCCACGCCGGAGATGATGCCGTTGCTGGCGGGGTGAACGTGCGGCACGAGGGAGAAGCAGGCGCCGTTGCCGGCTTCGAGAAAAAAAGCCATACCGGCCATTAAGCCGAACATGGTGGACTGCGAGTGGGGGTCGGTCAGACCGATGGCGATCTGGAAGGCGCCGCAGACGACGCCGACGGAGCAAAGCCATATCTTCTTGGACCAGACGTTGCCAGTGGCGCGATAGAGGACGTCGGAGAAGACACCTCCGAGGGGCCGGAAGGCGAAGTTGAGAAGCCCAAACATGGCTGCCCAGCGACCGCTGCTGGTCTGTCCTAGGACCTCGAAGTTTTTGAAGTAATAGGCGCCGAGGATGGAGTTGATGCCTAGTTCGGCGCCGAAAGAGCACATGTAGACGGCAGCAAGTACGACAGTCTGAGGGCTGATCATCACCATGACAGCGTCCTTGAAGGTCGGGCTCTTGACGACCTCGCCGTGGGCAACATCAAGAAGTTCCTGGTCGCTGAACTCGGCGTCGTGGCAGACGACCTCGTGCCCCATCCGCTCTGCGAAAGCATCCTCGGCGGCGGGCTCGGAGGGGGTGACCAGATTACCAACGCTTTTTCCTGCGCGCTCGACACGGGCATCTCGAGGCCATGGCGGCGCAGATTGCCCTTGACGGCGTCGTGGCGCTCCGACCACTTGCCCGTCGCGCAGTCGTCGCAGAACAGCATCATGCCCAGCGCAGTGAAAGTGATGAGAAGAAACGGCACGAAAAAGGCGACGCGCCACGCAACGTGGGGTGTCAGGTGCTGGCGCGCCACGAGCGAGTCAAAGATGGCGGGCATTACAAAGTAGGTGATGCCGCCGCCGGCGTTGCCCCATCCAGCGGTGAGCGCGTTGGCGGTGCCGACGACGTTCTTGTCAAAGAAGCTCGTGGTCCATACTTGGCAGGGTACAAAGGTGCCGCCGAGGACGCCGACGAAGAAACGCAGGGCAATAAGGCCGTTGGCGGTGGTGACGGTGCCGGCGAGCGCTGAGGGAATGGCGCCGAGGAACAGGCAGGTTACAAAGGTGATTTTGGGACCAAAGTAGTCGCATGAGGGGCCAGACAGGATGCGAACGAATAGACTGGATACTGGTCAGATATTCTTGCGACGAGTTGCGTTTTGTATAAGTTGGGAGGGACGTACGTGGATGCGAGAGCAACAATGTTGGAGTTGGCAATCTCTGTTGGGGTGAGCTTGAGATCTTTCTTGATGGTCAAGGTCAACTATTCAATTTCAGTATAGTTCTATCTTGACTGAGTTCTTTTTCCAGAGCTTAGGGGTCAAAGGGTCGTACCAGAGGCGGAAAGGCGTACCTGCGTTCTCTTGTCAGTCATGTTGTACGAATTGGCGGTGGCTTTCGGGGACGTAATCAAAAAGATGCCGCACAAAGAGAACATACCATGAGAGAAACGCAACCATGAACCCGAGCCAGGAAAAGAAAAAGACACGTCCATGTCTGTCGAACGGATTGAGGACGGGAATCGAACGAGCCTTTCCATTGACAGGATTGAGCTTCGGCGCTTGCCAGAGGCTAGCAACGTTGAAAGCCATGTTGGATGATGAACTTGGGAAAGAGTGAATGGATAAATCAATTTTATAAGAGAACGAACAACGAGTAGATTGCCATGGCAGCGTGATTTTGATTTTTGCGAGCGCAAAAGCGAGCGCGGCCCAGCAAGCATACCAAACACTGTCTGAAAGCAACTTTTCTGAATTGCATTGATATAGTTATTATTTTCTGGCATAAATAAATAAACAGATAAATAAATAATATATATATATATATATATATTTATATATTTATATAATCTGTATTCGACCAAGCGTCTGATAACACTATTGCGGTTTGTCGTTGGATTGAAAAGTTGCCATCTCCGCGGAGCATCACCTATTGGGGGACCCGGCGAAGGCACCTACAGCACATGAGATCCAAGAGGGAGGAGGATGGGGGCCGGCTCGGCCGGCAGAGACAAAATTCAACCCATGCAGCCGAGAAAATACTAAAGCCGCAGGGGGCCTCCCCTGCCATGGTGACTCTTGTTGAATGTCGGCATGGCTAACTATGGGAATAGTTAGTCTGAAGTTGTCGTGTAAGATTGACGCAGGGACGAGCGCCCACCGGGGTTGACTTTGGTACACTAGTTAACAACCTACGGCGCCACATACCGCTGGGTTGGCAACTGGGTGGCTGATAGCGGAGATCAGGCTGCTTCTTAAGTCCTAATTGCCCCTCAATTCGCTCTTCTAGGTTATAATTAACGAGGCTATGGGCTATGGGTTAGGTAGACATGCAGAATAATGCCCCGGGAGCTCCGTAATCTCTCGGGTTTCCGTCCGTCAGTAACTATAGGTTAGTTACACTTGCGTGGTTGGATTAGGTAGGTAATGTGCCTGGTTAGCCAACACGAAGCAGCTGCCAGTCTCGACTCTCCAACTAACTGCCTAGGTACACAACAAACAACAAACGGCTGGTCCAAGGCATCGTAACCTGCCATTCAAACGAGGCGATCGATTCACCACCAACTCTATCGAATTTATTGCCACTACCACGTTATGACTACACACCGCGTCTCTCTGCCGTGGTGGACCTTACCAGGTCGGCTCACCGATCAGCTTTCAGCAGCAAGCTTGACTAGTTGGTGGTATACCAATTGGCGATGCCACTACCACGACGCACAGAAACTTATATGTCTGTTCTTGAACATCACGCTACGCATGGACTCAATTCTCAAGCATATGTACGCCAACCCCGCCTTGGCTGGGTTCCCCGCGCTCGTGGTCCCTGTTGGAGTGCTAGTGCGGGTTTCACTAGTAAAGAGGCTTACCAACTAGACGACGTGAACGAAGACGCCAACTGCTGGCCCACACGATGCTGCCCCCATCATGATGGTCCCTGGTTCGCCTTAGCAACGATGTTCTCTCCGCCATCCAGCCTCCTCCGTCCAGACCTTCTCAAGCCAACGCGCTACTCGATGGCTTGACTAGGTCCTGCGCGGAACCTGCTCTAGGTCTCGGCCATGTCGAGCAGGGTACAATTTCAAATCTTCTTTGCCGAAAATGGACACACATGCGCACGAGACACCCACTCCTCGGTCATATGTACCGTCCATGACGCTCTCGCTCAGACGAGACAGTGTGACGCCATTTGCCCGAACCCTGGTGCACGATCATTACAACTTCACAACTGATAAGGAGTTTGCGCCGCACTTTCGACGCTGTGTGATCTCAACTTTGGACGTAACCGCTTGCTTTCTCTTGCACATCTGACCTTATCATACCCGGCCTCGTTTATGCACTCGGCATCATGTCTATAAAATCCTCTTCGCTGCGTTCCTTTCCCACCCCTCCACCCAGTCCGCCAGAGACTGCGAAGCAACCTCAGTCCACGAGCCTTGCTGGGGAGACACAGCGCGCCTCTCTGCTCCTCGATTCAGAGAAGAACCTTCTCAAGGATTATCCCCTACCCCCACAAAATGGTGTCAAGTCTGTTCAGCCTCAAGATCTCAAAACTCCCGATAGCCACGTGGAGCGGGACCCAAGACTTTTTCGCCGGACGGGTGTTCATCCATTGAATGGCGAGCCTCCCTTGACCGACCTCTACAATGAGGGCTTCCTCACCTCGGAAGATCTCCACTTTGTCCGCAACCATGGACATGTACCTGTGTGCGATGATGAGCAGGTATTGGACTGGACAATTTCTATTGAAGGAATGGTTCGACGTCCGTTTACTTTGTCTATGAGAGGTCTCACGGAGCACTATGAGCAGACAACGTATCCCGTCACCCTGGTGTGTGCCGGAAACAGACGCGAAGAGCAAAACGTTGTTCGCAAAACGAAGGGCTTTGCCTGGGGCCCTGCTGTTTTATCAACAGCATTGTGGACAGGCGTTCCGATCCGCGAGTTGTTGGCTCAAGCTAAACCAGTAGACGGCGCTCGGTTTGTCTGCTTTGAGGGAGCCGATAAGCTGCCCAATGATCATTACGGAACTTCAGTGAAACTCAACTGGTGCTTAAACACAGACAAGGGGGTCATGTTGGCGCACCGGATGAATGGCCAAGCTCTTCATCCCGATCATGGCAAGCCCGTGCGCGTTATCATTCCTGGCCAAATTGCTGGCCGAAGTGTTAAGTGGCTGAAGAGAATCATTGTCACCAAAGAGCCTAGTGATAACTGGTATCACATCAACGACAATCGAATTTTACCAACCATGATTACCCCAGAAGCAAGTGCCGATCTTCCAGACATATGGAAAGACGAAACCTACGCCATTCACGATTTCAATACCAACAGTGTCGTCTGTTACCCTGAACACGACGAGATGGTTCCACTTGATGGTAATCCTAGTACTTACAAAGTCCGTGGCTACGCTTACGCTGGAGGTGGTAAACGCATCACTCGCCTTGAGGTAACTCTGGATAAGGGCAACAGCTGGAGGCTAGCCTCGATCAACTACCCGGAAGACCAGTATCGCAATGCGCCTGATGGTGACGAACTCTATGGTGGCAAGATGGACATGTGGTGGCGAGAAACATCGTTTTGTTGGTGCTTCTGGGAATTGGACATGCTCATCTCAGAGCTGGCTGACGCGTCTGATATTATGATCAGGGCTATGGACGAGGGTCTAATGGCGCAGCCGAGGGACATGTACTGGTCTGTCATGGGTATGATGAACAATTCCTGGTATCGTCTGGTCATTCACAAGGAGGATCGATTTCTTCGTTTCGAGCACCCCACTCAACCATCGCTTAAACCGGGCGGCTGGATGGAGCGGGTCAAGAATGCTGGTGGCAATATTACCAACGGTGTGAAGGTGGACGAATGATGCTGTATTGTGCAAGTCTGCTAACAATATGCCGCCTTTGCAAAAGCAACGTCCTCGTTGCTATAGTCCTCCGTTTATAGGTATATAGTAATCGTATATATTTTGAATCTCGTTTTGCCGTTGCTAGAACACGAATCTAGCCGCTTTATGCTCTCTCTAGCTTCTTTGGTGCTCTTTTGGCTGGTGCTCTTTGGATATAAATGATGATGGTCCCTGATGAATTTTTGATGGATTGTGGTCGGGGGGCGCACGATTGAAGCATTACGATTCTGTGTGAGGGTGGACTAATTGGCAAGTGTGTGGGCTCACGCCGCGTGGCTCAGCCCAGCTACTTTAATTAATTAATAATTAGCGGCAAGGCGGCCTCCCAGGCAGGCAGCAGGCAGCAGGCAAAATCGATGGACGCCTTGCCACGGCCAGCCAATCGCGGCCATGCATCGCGCTAGGCATCAACCACATCTGCGGACGTCAACAACTCTTCCGTGAAAGCGGGGAGACGGGATGACAAGTATATAATGCGAGGCGTCGTCGCTGAAGAGCTGCTTTTAGTTTGGCTTGTATCATCATCATCACTTACCCATCATTTACATTTACAACAAACACGTCACCGAGAACTGTCCGACGGACAGACCCCGCAATTCAACTACACAGGCAAACAGGCAACTTTTGCCACCAAGCATCACCAACGAAACCTACCAGCCATCATGAGTCGCTTCGGAAGACCGCCTCTGCACGCCGGCATCAACAGCGGCTACTGCGGCTGCCTCGTCGTCATCAAGAACGAGCCCAAGTACCTGCCCCTCACACACGTCAGCGCCCACGCCACGCTGCTCGCCTCCACGTCGCGCACCACCCTCACCCAGACCTTCAAGAACCCAACCGCGCACAATCTCACCGAGTCGCGCTACGTCTTCCCGCTCTTTGATGGCGTCTCCATCGTCGCCTTTACCTGCACCGTCGGGAGCACCGTTATCCGCGGCGTCGTCAAGTCCAGGCCCGACGCCACCAAGGCCTTTGTCGCCGCCGTCGCCCGCGGCGAGCAGGCCGGCCTGCTCGAGCAGTCCGGCCGCGCCTCCGACGTCTTCACCACCACGCTCGGCAATGTCGGCCCCGGCCAGGAGGCCAAGGTCGAGATTGTCTTTCTCGGCGAGCTCAAGCACGACGCCGAGGTCGACGGGCTTCGGTACACGCTGCCCACCCACATTGCGCCGCGCTACGCCGAGGACCTGCTCGTGCCGCTCCCCGCGCACCGGTCCAACGTGCTGACCGCCGCGGCGTCCTTGACCGTCACCGTCGACGTCGACCTGGCGACCGGCGCCACCATCCGGAGCGTGCAGTCCCCGTCGCACCCCATCGCCGTCCGCATCGGCACCACCTCGACACACCCCGACGTCGAGCCCTCGCTGCAGCACGCCTCGGCCAGCCTCACGCGCGCCGACGTCGCGCTCGACAGGGACTTTGTCGTGCACGTCTGCGCCAAGGGGCTCGGGGACCCGTCCGCCGTCCTCGAGACGCACGCCACGCTCCCGGAGCGCCGCGCGCTCATGGCCACGCTCGTGCCGCGCTTCCCGCTCGCCGTCGAGACGCCCGAGGTCGTCTTCATCTGCGACCGCAGCGGCAGCATGGACACGGGCACGCGCCTGCCCAACCTCGTCGCCGCGCTGCACATCTTCCTCAAGTCGCTGCCCGTCGGCGTGCTCTTCAACGTGTGCAGCTTCGGCTCCTCGCACTCGTTCCTCTGGCCCAAGTCCCAGCCGTACAACCAGGCCACGCTCGACGCCGCCGCCGCGCACGTCGCCGCCTTTGCGGCCAACTTTGGCGGAACCCGCATCCGCGAGCCCATAAAGGCCACCTTTGCCCAGCGCGACCCCGCGCGCAACCTCGAGGTCTTTCTCATGACCGACGGCGAGACCTGGGACGAGGATGCCACGTTTGCGGCTGTGAACCGCGCTGTCGACGAGGCAAAAGGCGCCATCCGGCTGTTTGCGCTCGGCATCGGCGCCGATGCCAGCCACTCGCTGATCGAGGGCGTGGCGCGTGCGGGGCGCGGCTTTGCGCAGTCGGTCGGCGAGGACGAAAATATGACTAAGAAGGTGGTGCGCATGCTCAAGGGCGCGCTGACGCCGCATGTGAATGACTACAGCCTGGAGATCAAGTACGAAAAGGGCGACGACGACGAGTTTGAGCTGGTGGAAAAGGTCAGCGCGTGCGCCGTCGTGGACAGCGGCGAGCAGCCCGCCGCCGCCAAGAAGCCAGCGGCGCCCATCTCCCTCCACGACGCATCTGTCAAAGACCAAGACCTGGAGATGCCCGACGTCCAGGCGCTCCCGCTGCCCACTTTGCCCACGCCTGCGTATCTGCAAGCGCCATACACCATCCCGCCGCTGTTCCCGTTCAGCCGCACCACCGTCTACGTGCTGCTCTCCGCCGCGCACGCGCACCGGACGCCCGCCTCCGTCATCCTGCGCGGCACCGCGCCGCAGGGGCCCCTCGTGCTCGAAATCCCCATCACCGCCCTCTCCGGCAAGGGCACCACGGTGCACCAGCTCGCCGCGCGCAAGGCCGTGCAGGATCTCGAAGAGGGCCGCGGCTGGATCTACGACGCCACGCTGCCCAACGGCACGCCCCTCCGGGAAGCGTACGCCATGCGCATCAAGGACGTGGCGCGCGACGCCGCCGTCCAGCTCGGCGTCGAGTATCAGGTTGCAGGCAAGTGGTGCTCGTTTGTCGCCGTCAAAAAGGTCGGTGATGAGGCGGATGAGGACCTCGACGTGGTGCTGGTGGACGCGAGCGACGCCGACGACGCGACGGTCACGCGACGCGCCTCCGGTCGCGCGCGCGGGCCAATGTGCCGCAAGATGGCAGCGGCGCCGGCGCCGCCTGCACCTGCGGTGACGGCGGCTAGTTTCGGCGGTGCTAGCTCGTTTGCGTTTGGCGCTGCGTCGACCAGCGCGTCGTTCGGCCTCGGCAGCCCGCAGAGCGCGTGTCTTATGTCGGCGCCTGCTTTCGGTAGCGCCGGTGCTGGATCCTCGTCTGCGTTTGGGGCGTCCTCTTCTGGTGGCCTGTTTGGCAGCGCGCAGCCTGCTAATTCGGCCGGGCTTTCCGACGATGCGTCGGAGTGCCTGCCATCGTCGCCCGGCGGCCCGTCGTTATTCGCATCGCCCGTGACCAAAGCCGCGGTATCAGTCAACCTATTCGGCCGCCCTGCACCCGCACCGAGCAGCCAGCCGGCGTTTGGTCAGCAGCAGCCCAGCTCCCCCAAGCAGACGCCGCTCGAAGCCGTCATCGCGCTGCAGACGTTTAGCGGCAGCTGGACGTGGTCGGGGGAACTGACGCGGCTGCTCGGCGTGACGGAAGCGGCGGCCGTGCATCTCGGCGTGGTGGCGGAGGCGACGGCGACGCTGTGCGCGGTCGCGTACTTGCAAAAGACGCTGCCAGACGAGGAGGAGGTGTGGGAGCTCGTGGTGGACAAGGCGCGCGGGTGGCTGACGGCGACGCTGGGCGTGGCCGAGGAGGAGGTCAGGGTGCTGGAGGGCAAGGCGCGCGAACTGGTTTGAGCAGGATTTTGGCGTGATTTGGATGATGATGGCTTGCAGTCTGCAGAGAATTAGCATTAGGTAACTAGCAGTTGGAATTGTACAAATTACGATTTCACAAATTTGTGCAAGTTTGTGACACGACAGCCCTGTGCTTGGATGGGGACCTAATTTTGTGGCGTAAATAGACTACTGTGCCACTTCAGCCACTAATAGTCGACTTTTTGTTATTATTAACTTCTTCAGCATTTCAACCCCTCGTGTCAACATGAACCTTTCCATCTATCTCCCAACATCCCGTCCCGCCCATTTTGCGTCTTTTCAAGAGCAGGCAGCAACACAAGGAGTCGTGACGATGGAGGTAATTATTCAGCAACGCCAAGAAGCCGTCGTACCTGTCGTTTAGCACGCAACTAACCAGTTTTGCATTCCAACAATGATCATGACATCGACTGCCTTATTCCCTTGTACCCCTTTTGCATTGTTCCTCGGCTTGGCGCCATCCTCCCTCGGTCCTAGTTGCAGCCCGCGTCATGATTCTGGCCGATCATCCCCCCCCTGGCTACGCGCTTTGCGGCTCCGTTGCGAGTGAAGACCATTTCCATAAAAAAGACGACCCTTGCAGAAATAGCCACCCAATGAGCCGACGGCCAGGTGTCTCAGACTCGAGCCACCACATGCAAAGAACGACCAGTGACCTGCAACATCGGAAGGCAAAGCACTGCCACACGCTTGGATCGGAAATACGCATCGACAATGAGGCCTGTGCTAGCACCCGGGAAGCCAGAAAGCGCAAAATAGAAACCCTGGCAGGGGTTTTTTTTCTCGCTGGTAATACCAAACTACCTAGTTACTGCACATAAGGGGGATCATCGCAGCTCTAACCACCTCTCCACCAGCGCAACGCCGAGCTGAAGCGGGTTGGAGGACCCCCCCCTGGACGACGTTCGACTCGCCCACCAGTGCCAAGCTTATCTCCAAGAAATGCTAGGAAGGGCCCTGAACTAGGGTCTGGCTGCAAAAGTCGACAGCGAGAATATTCTTAAAAATAAGAACAAGGACCAGAAAAAATAGCGTAACCTCATATGGAGTCGACGAACCCCCCCCCTTCGTCCTCCACGTTCTCTTGTTCCCTCTCTTGCTTCCACTCCTTCACGACTCTCTCCGTATACCGGTTTTCCTTTCCGTCTTATTTCCTCTTCTTCGTCTGATTTGTCGTCAACCCAGGCGGCATTAACAACGCCACCGGGTCGTTTTTTGGGTTTTGCTTTTCGACCAGCGAAACACGGACTTGCCCAGACCGTCCAATGTCCCAACCCATCTCAATGCGCTGAGCCTCCCTCTTCCCTCTCCTCACCTCTAGTCTCTCTTTTCAAGATCAAACCTGCCGTCCTTCCTTTCCCTTAATCGCTCCTACAACCAAAAAACCCGACCGGCTTCGACAGCCCACGTCCCGACCACCTTTCGCCCTCATCATGGAGAAGCGCGACCTGCCCCCGGAGCCGCCCTCTCTGTACGACACGGCCGTTCTCTGCGGGCGCTACCTCTCCAACCGCGCCGCATCCGTCTCCAAAACCCTAAAGTCCACCGGCGCCGCCTCGCAGCGCAGCAGCCCGCAGCGCTCCCCGTCCCCGAGCCGGAGCGCCTTCCACCGTTCCGCCGGCGCCGGCGCCGCCGCCACCACGCCGTCCCGCTCCCACTCGGCCACGGCCTACCTCTCGGGCGTGCGGGGCGTGGCGGCCGTCATCGTCTTCATCTTCCACTCCACCTGGGCCTTTACCGGCGCCGTGGACCAGGGCTACGGCGTGGACGAGCACAACCGGTACCTGCTGCAGCTGCCGGTGCTGCGGCTCGTGCACGCCGGGCACGCCATGGTCGGCGTCTTCTTCCTCATCGGCGGCTACGTC
>NW_006271975.1:1580095-1604930 GCF_000225605.1 Cordyceps militaris CM01 | reverse complement strand
GCCATGCTCGCGACGGCGCTGCTCGCCTACGCCGGCGCCTTTGCCCCCGCCCGCCACAACCTCGACGCCCTCGACGACACCGTCTTCTTCTGGCCCGACTTCCACCCGGGCCGCCACGACTCGCTCGCCGCCACCCTGCGCGACTGGCGCCAGCAGGCCGGCCTGCTGCTCGACCCCTGGCGCCAGCCGTTCTGGACGCACTACGACCCCCACCTGTGGACCGTCCCGCTCGAGTTCCGCGCCTCGCTCGTCGTCTCGCTGAGCCTGGCCGCCCTCGCGTGCTGCCGCGTCGGCGCCCGCCTCGCGCTGCTCGCGCTGCTCGCGCTCTTCATGGTCCGCTGCGACCGCTGGGAGGTGGCGCTGTTTCTGGCCGGCGCGCTGCTGGCGGAGCTGGACCTGATGCGCAAGGACGCCGCGGCAGCGGCCTTGGCGGGCGGCGACGACGACAACGAGAACGTCCAGCTCGAGTCCGGGCTCTACCCCGCTGCGTCTAGCAGGCCGCGCCGGTACGTGCTCCGCGGTCTCGGCATCGCGCTGCTCGCGCTGGCCGGCATGTACCTCATGTCGTCGCCGCCGGCGCGCGCGGACAAGACGCCCGGGTTCGCGCTGGTCAACGCGTGGCTGGCGCCGAGCTGGACGGACGATCCGAAGCGGTACGTGCACGGGGCGGGGGCGCTGCTGTTCCTGGTGGCCGTGTCGAGCAGCGCGACGCTGCAGCGGCCGTTCCTGACGGCGACGGCGCAGTATCTCGGCACCGTCAGCTACTCGCTGTATATTGTGCACGGGCCGGTGCTGCACGCCGTCGGCTACGTCGTGACGCCGGCCGTCATGGCCGTGACGGGCATCGACACGCACCGCGACTGGGCGACGGGCCTGGTGCTGGCGACGATTTTCAACTTTGCCGTCGCGCTGAGCGTCGCCGATGTGTTTTACCGCTTTGTCGATGTCGGCAGCGTGCGCGTGGCGACGGCGTTTCAGAAAATGTGCACACAGAGTGGGTTTTAGTATAGATGCATAGACGATAGAGGTACATGGATTATGTACAAGTGGCGTTGGTAGTGTTGGATAATGTGTGTAATCACAGCGTTGACTTTTTTACTATTTGGTCGTCCAGTACCTAGCTACTTGTGACATGATTCTCGCCAGTTTGTACTCTTGACGTATTGCGACGTTGCAGCTCTCAGAAAGGTATTATTATTGCAGTACTATTGACATTCTAATCGTCCAGCGCAACGACAGCTTCAAATCCAAATGGTGTACACTAACGTAAACATGAAAGTAAAAGACAACTCTCCCTTTACAGAGCAAAAGCAAGAGCAACCACGGCGACAAGAGCACCGGCGGCGGTACCAGCAGCAGCGTTGGGAGACTTGGACGAGCTGTGGGTAGTCGTGGTGGTGACAGTCGGCGTCGTCTCGTCGGCCGTCTTGGTGGTGGCCGTGGTCAAGTTCGTCGCGTTGGTCCAGGCCGACGACGTGCCACTGACAGCCGACGCGGACGACGAGGACGAATGTGTGGTGGTGGCCGGAGAGTGGGAGTCCGTCACGCTGGCGCTGCTGCTGCTTCCCGAGGACGACGAGGAATCACCGGCCGTGACGGTGACGGTGGCTGGGGCAGTCGAGGTCAGCTTCTTGCAAATGTCCTTTGTCAGGTTCTCCGCCTTTGTGAGGTCGTCGGCGCTGCACTGCTTGACGAGGCAGTCACCGGCGAGGGCCTGAATCTGGGCCTGCTTCTCCTTGCGGCAGAGGCAGTCGACGTCGGCGATGGAGCAGCCCGTGTCGGGGACGGCCTTGTAGATGCAGCCGAGCTGTGCGCGGGTTAGCTGGTCGATCCGACGCTACTAGTCGTTATTGGGGCTACGTACGGCGCAGGCAGGGATCGAGGAAAAGTCCTGGGCGGCGACGAGCGCGATGAGAGAGAGGAGCAGGACAGTGGCCTTCATGGTGACTGCTTGTGGTGAATAGAACACAGGTAGATCGTGGACAGATACGAGACTGGCAATGGACAGAGGATGATGCGAGATAAGAGATGGGGGGGACAGGAGATGCAAAGCATAGTGTATCTTTGTTTATATGAACTGGCCAGGGCGTTGGGGAGGCGGGCGGACGAGCCTGGGTGGTATCGACCGGGTACATGCTGTCGGAGCAGCGTCGCGACGGAAGTGCGGGCGCAGGTAATATCATGGGCTTGATGGGAGACAAGTGTGCTGTGCGCAGCTACCAGGTGAGGCGTGTGGACATGTCCGCGATGCCACGCTTCAAGTGCATTGCGCGTTGAGCAAGGTGAGGCACATGGCGGGCAAGACGGTGTTGGTGGTCCTTGGGTGGCTGTTGGTGGTGAGCGAGTCTTGACGAGGTACCCTTTGTCCACCCTTTGTCCACAGCTTGTCCAAAGCTTTGACCAAGCACCTTTGTGTCTAAGAAAAAAAAGCAGTGTTGCTAACTAATCAAGTACTCTGTACTGCAAACGAGAATAGAATGTTTGCCGTGAGGATTAATTTTCATCTGTGCGTCGAGCTTTCGGTCACACGCAAATTCGTCCCTTTTCACTATTCCTGCAAGTTGCCAAGTTTATCTATTACGTCAACTGAGTTCGTCTCGTCATTACCAGTATGCTGGGTTCTGAACCTTGTCACATTGTCGTCCTCGTCTCCGTGTCCAAACGCGCAGCTTCTAGCCACGGAATAAACGGCGGCATCACCCACAGAGAACAATACATGAAGCGAACATACTATAAAAAGCTATACTAGTATTCCGGCCATCTAGCGCACTTGATCGTCCGACAGAGCTACCCCGCATCTCAACCCCGGCGCCACAGCCACCATCTGGTGCCGAGACTCGTCTGCTGTTTGACGGAGAGGTTTGGCTAAGAGAAACGCAATGTGGGAAATAAACGAGCAGGATAAAAGTACGCCGCTATACCGCCCGCAGCAGCTCTTCTTCAACTTGTGACCCCCAAAATAGGGCCGAGATGATGAAGCCACGCTTGACCGGCTTTAGCAGGTCTTCGCCATGGACTAGCGTTGGCTGCTCTTTTTTTCCTGCCATCATCCTCATCGGATGCGACCATGATCCTTTCCGCGTACTTCCCCCGCTCGTACTCTGCACACAATGCATCGTTTCTGCAGAGCAGGCCTCGCTAGGCAATCTCCAAGCTGATCTGCGTCCGGTTCGCTACCTGCAGCGTCGCATTCCATCCACCAGCTAGCTCATCCGCAGGTCCAAGACATCCAAGACAACGTCACCTTGGCTACGGAGTAACTAGCAACCTTTTCCTCGTGCGGAGTAATTAGAGCAAGACAAACGAAGGAGGGCCCAATTTGCGCCATTCATATATAAAGCCAGCCGCACCCGCACACCTGGGGTCTTGCCACCCCTCGCCATTCTAACTAGTCCATCATGAAGCCGGCTGCATATCTACTCACGGCCATGTTGAGCCCGGCTCTCGCCCTGCCGGCCCTCGAGAAAAGCGCGCCGGGGCCAGACCAAGCCCGCGCCAGCGCTGTCCGCGCCGCCTTTGAGACGGCTTGGTCCGGCTACTACAAGTACGCCTGGCCGCACGACGACCTGCACCCCATCAGCAACACCTACGAGGATGACCGGTACGATCCCCTCTCCTCCCTCCCCAGGTCTTTTGCCCCCAACTAACCACCCTAACCACCTTTAGAGCGCAATGGGGACTCACTCCCATTGACGCCCTCGACACTGCTATTGTCATGAACTACAAGGATATTGTCAACACCATTCTTGAGTTCATCCCCACCGTCGACTTCACCACCACGCGCAAGGAAGAAGAGACCATTTCTCTCTTTGAAACCACCATTCGCTACCTTGGTGGCCTTCTCAGCGGTACGCACTTCACTCCCCCGCTAGTTCCACGCCCACTGACCTCTCCTAGCCTACGACCTGCTCAAGGGCCCGTACAAGCGCCTGGCAAACGACCCCAAACAGGTCGACGCCCTGCTGACCCAGGCTGCGCGATTGGCCGACACGCTGAGCTTCGCATTTGACACGCCGTCCGGCGTCGCTGACGGCTACCTTGTGCTCAACCCCGCGCGCCGCATCAGCGGCCGCTCCAGCAGCAACCTGGCCGAAGTCGGCACCCTCATCCTCGAGTGGACGCGCCTCAGCGACCTCACGGGCAACCCCGTGTATGCCGAGCTGGCCGCGAAATGCGAGGCGCATCTCCTCACCCCCAAGGGTAGCCCCGAGGCCTGGCCCGGCCTCGTCGGCACTGACATTAGCACGGCAGACGGCACCTTTCTCAACAGCCGCGGCGGCTGGTCCGGCGGCGACGACAGTTTCTACGAGTACCTCATCAAAATGTACGTCTACGATCCCAAGAGCTACGGCCTCTATCGCGACCGCTGGATCGCTGCGGCCGACTCCACCATGGAGCACCTGGCGTCGCACCCGACGTCCCGCCAGGACCTCACGTTCCTGAACCAGTTTGACGGGCAAACCACCGAGTCCGTGACCGGACACTGCAAGTACACCTGTAGCCTGCGCCACAACGAGCCGTTGAATACTAACCCCCGTCGCAGTGACTAGCTTTGCTGGTGGAAACTTTATCCTCGCCGGCCTCGTCCTCGGCGAGGAAAAGTACACCAAGTTCGGCCTCGCGCTCGCCGAGTCGTACTTTCAGACCTACAACGCCACGGCCAGCGGCATCGGGCCCGAAGTCTTCCGCTGGGTCGACTCGGCCCACCCCGACACCGACCAGCAGCCGCCCGCCGACCAGGCCGCCTTTTACGCCACGGCCGGCTTCTGGGTCGACGGCGCCGACTACGTGCTGCGCCCCGAGACCGTCGAGTCTCTGTACTACGCGTACCGCGCGACCGGCGACAAAAAGTACCAGGACCTCGCCTGGCGGGGCTTCAACTCCATCGTCAGCAAGTGCCGCGCCGGCAGCGGCTACTCGGGCCTGCGCGACGTGACAAAGCCCGACGGCGGCGGCTTCGACGACTTTCAGCAGTCGTTTTTCCTCGCCGAGACGCTCAAGTACTTGTATCTCATTTTCGTCGATGACACGCCCGTCCAGGTCAAGGCCGGCGAGCCCAACCAGTTTGTCTTCAACACCGAGGCGCACCCGTTCAAGGTCCGCGACTAGTGGCATGTGTAGTTAATCCAGGTGAGATGATGCAATACAGAAACCTAGATGTAGGCTTAGTACACATTGTGACAAAAGCTGTCATATATGTATAATTAATCTATGTGAGGTACATTACAAGGTTGCCTGGCACCGCTGCACGTGGGCAAGTAAGCTCTATCGGTTCATGCGAGTATCCGTAATGTGAGAGAAAATGTAGTCAAGAAAATAAAGACGAGTAAAATCTGGCTCATGCATATAAACAGCACCCGCGCATCTTTTGTACGTTACAAGAAGAGAGCGGCGACTAGCATGCCTGCGACCAGAGCGACCGCCTTGGACACAGACTTGGCTGGGCTGGCCAAGGCAGCAATCGGGGGCTGTGTCTGAGCACCGGCGGGCTTGTGAGTGCTGGAGGGAGCAATGCCAGTCGAGGCGACATGCGCAGCCGAGGTGGCGACGCTGGGAACGCCAGTAGCCGCGACAGCCACGCCGGTAGACGGCAGCTGCTGAATGCTGCTCGCGGCCGTGGCGACCGACGCGGGAGTAGCAATTCTCGTGGCCGGCTCAACCAGGAGAGCGCCCGTGCCGGACGAGGACGGGCCGGGCTCGCTGATGCTGCTCTTGCTGCCGGAAAGGGTGCTGGTGAGGACCTCGGTGGTGACCTTGCCGACGGGGCAGTTGGTGACGGTCGGGGCGCAGCTGGTGATGGTGTAGACTTTGGTGATCTTGGTAGTGACTGTCTCGGGAGCGCTGCCGCTGCCGCTGCTGCTGCTGCTGCCAGAGGGGGTTGCCGTGCTTGTACCGGCGCTGGTGACGGGGCACACGGTGGTGTACAGCGGAATGGTCTCGGTCACGACCTGGCCCTTGGGGCAGTTGGTGACGGTGGGAGCGCAGCTGGTGACTGTGTAGGTTGTCGTCGCGAAGACGGTCGATGTCGTCCACTCCTCCTGCGACGACGAGGCGGTCGGGACAGAAGTGCTCGAGGAAGAAGAGGCCGTGACGGGGCCGGCGCTAGAGCTGCGGGTGGCTGTGCCGGCTGATGAGGTGCTCGAGCCTGATGAGGACGCGGCGCTAGTGCTGGTCGCGGGTTGGGCAGAGGAGGATGAGCTGCTGCCGGTCGGGAGCGAAGTCGGCGTGGCCGAGGAAGAGGAGCCGGGGTCGATGGAGGAGGAAGAGGACGTGGAGCCGGACGTGGTGGACGTGGAAGAGGAAGAGGAAACAGGGACAGAAGACGACGAGGTTGAGACAGCAGTTGATGAGCTAGTGGAGACTTGGGATGAGCTTGTTAGGCTGTCGCTCGAAGAGGTAGTGGCCGAAGTGGAGCTTGACGAGGCAGACGTCAGCGTCGAGGACGAAGTGGTGGCGCTGCTGGTGCTCGTAGGGATATCTGTGGTTGTCGAGGACGAGGAGGAGCTGCTTCCGTCTGTGCTAGAGGTATTGGAGCTTGAAGACGAGGACGAGGAGGACGTGCTGGTGATGCTGGTGCTAGTGGTGCTAGTGGTGCCAATAGTGGAACTGCTCGAAGAAGTGGTCGAAGAGGCGGTCGAAGTGGTGGGAGGGATAGTTGAAGAAGTGGTCGAAGAGGCGGTGGAAGAGGTGGTGGGAGGGATGGTTGAAGAAGTTGTGGAACTGGTGGCAGAAGTCGAAGAAGTCGTTGTCGACGTAGACGTGGTCGAAGAAGTTGAAGAAGTCGTCGTCGACGTAGTCGTAGTAGACGAGGTAGTAGACGACGTGGTAGACGAGGTAGTAGACGACGTGGTAGACGAGGTAGTAGACGAGGCAGTAGACGACGACGTGGTAGACGACGACGTAGGATCAGGCTCATTCCCCTCCTCAAAGTACCGAATATCCTGAACCCTCCAGTATACATCCTTGTACTGCTCCGGGTTGTTCCGCACATACTGGTAGCACTCCTGCTCGCCCGTCACCGGGCCGCACTCCTGATTCCACAGGTACGGGTTTCCCGCCGCGTCGCCGCAAAAGTCAATGTTGAGCACCAGCTTCTGCGGGCCAAACTGCCGCTTGATGTTGCACGGCCCGTCCTGCACCTCGATCACGGGCTTGCCCCATGCCGCCGTGTCGGGGCGCGTCGAGCCGATATTGCTCGGCGCGTCGGCGTGCGACCAGGCAAAGACGCGGATGTAGCTGTCCGTCCACTCCATGGCATCTGGTCACTGGTGAGCTTTGCGAGATTTTTGGCAAGAGGGGATAAAGAGGTCATAGGAAGGGGAAGAGAGCACGTACAGATGCCGCCGTCGGGCGACGCCCACGGGCCCTTGGTGTCGGCCACGTTGCAGCCCGTGTTGGTGTCGTCGTGCGAGCAGTCGGCGCGCAGGAGCGAGCCGGTGCTGCCGGCCGTGTTGATGACGCAGCGGCCGACGGCGTCGACGTCGCCCGTGTGGAACGTCGGGTGGTTCTGCGTAGCCAGGTTCCAGTTCTCGTACATGTCAATCTCGCCGCCGTTGGGCCAGGTGCCGACCTTGCTGTACGTCCAGCTGCCCGAATGTTAGTGTACCGTCATTCCTACAGAGATGGTCTCGAGCGCCTACAATGCCGGCCAGGCGCCGCACGCCCGCTTGGGAAGGTGGTTGAAGCGCGCGATGAAGAGGCCCTTGGTGTAGTCCTTTTTCGACTCGAGCCGCACACTGGGCCGGCCGTCGGGCGACCACCACGTGTTCTTGGCGTCAACGCCAATGTACACGTCGTCGCCCTGGTACTTGGCCAAGCCGCTGGCAAAGGCGACGTCGCGGCTCACGTAGTTGACGAAGCCCTTGCTGGGATCATGGTCGTTGGGGTTGCCGGTGCCAAACTTGCTCTGCATGCCCGTGTTAGCAATCGAAACACACACCCGCCAAAAGAAGAAAATAAAAGAAAAATAAAGCATGCCTCGAAGAAATCAAACTTGTTGAAAAAGTTGGACGCGTCGTACGACTCCTTGAGCGAAAAGACGGTGCCGGACGCGGTGCTGGCGCCGGCCAACAGCACGGCCAGAGAGGTGGCAAAGGGACCCATGCTGGGAAAGAACGTGGACTGTAGATTCAGTGAAAAAAAACGAATGTGGGTGACGTGCGATACGTCGATGGACGAGCGTAAAAACGGCTCTTGAAAAAGGAAAGACGAGCAACAGAGACTTGCGTTGGTTGATGAACAAGGCGTCGCCGAACGGGCTCGCGGCGCCTTCTTGCAGTATTATAAGTATCCGTTCGGGGTATAAGCGCTCTCCTTTCCCATCCCGTACGGGAACGAGTCAGAACGGCCATCTGCTCTAAGCCCGGGGCGCCGCATCACTGCCCTCTGCCATCTGATGTCTCCATTATGCGGCGGGAACGGGACTTGGTGACGTGCCACCCAATCGAGGCGTGCCCGCTAGCATCAGGCTGGAAGATGGCAGGACCTGATTTGCTGCCACGTCCCCTCCATAGACGAAGCCTTTGTTTGGCGTCGAATAGTGCGTCGAGGGCCCCATCCTGAGCGTGGCCAGACAAGTCCCCTTTTGACCAACGATGCCGCGAGGACCACTTGGCGATAGCAGTGTGGAGTTGGCGGCTGAGCGAATGGTCGTCCGTGAGGCTGTCAGCGGAACTTTGATTGCGCTAACTCATCATTCACGCTATTGTCAAGAGGCTATAGTACGCGGTACCCTGGTTCATAGTCATCCAATCCTTCGTGCCCCAGCGCAGCCTTGCGTGACATACCACCGAAGACGGACTCCTGGAGGCATGCAGTCACGTTGAAAGGTGTCTCTACACGGGTGTCAAGATAAGTGTGTTGGTCAAGCTTCCCAACCGCCATGTAGACTTGCCATGTCTCGCATTGCGACTCAGCAAAGAAACCCAAGTGTACAAGTGAGACAGAAGCCGTTTTTTCTTCCCGTCAACCAACTATAGCCCAACGGAGCGTGCGCAATCTCCCCTGCATTAGCCCCCGCAGACTATTTGCAAGCCACGTTTTTTTGCTTCTAGCCTCGACGCCTCTCGCAAAAGTAGACTCGGAAACTGATGAATTAGTAAAATATGAGGCCCTAATGAATCGGCTGGCCGCCTTTGCGTGGTTCGCAATGTCTAGACCAGTGGGATGGGCCGATTGAGCCTCGTTGTGGCTACGCCGGCTCTGATTCGAGAAAGCCTGGAACCTCGTTTCGATTCCGTCGTGAAAGCCAACATTTTCGGGGACTGATACCAACGTGAACTAGTTGGTTGGGTCCACATAGTTACTGTCCTAACTAGTTACTCTGTCTTGTGCATAAAGTTGATCCAGCTGGTATTGGGACCACCAGGGCACACATACGAGGAGAGAGATCTAACTAAATCATTCAGGTCCTAACTATCTATAGTAAATGTGGCAGAAATACTGTGGTTGACAGGGCATCGTACCTCCAGCTTCCAGGCCATCTATCATCAGCTGGACCCAGTTGGCGAGCTTGGCTGCCATAAATCTTTCATTAAGCAGCGAGTGGCGGCTAGATTACTCCAAACACAAACAGTAGGGCTTACATTGAGGTTATAAAACATTTGCTATAATTCAAAATCTACTTCTAAATACAATTCAGAAATAAATCTAAAGCCTTTCATGTATATAGGAACTTTAATATATATAGTTATACTACTTGTACTATAATACTATAAGCTCTACTAAAATACCCTATTGTACTGATAGTTACTCGCTGTTAACTAATAGTCTTAACTTATATCAGTGTCTGAAACGTCTGAACTATCAGATTCTGTCTTCTCTGCGCTCCTATCCCGCAAGCTATGAATACGAAACCACCTGACTAATGCAAGAACATGGCACATAGCCGCCTTTCGATGCCCAGGTACCTCAAGATTAAACCACTTGCTGCTCTCCATCATCACCGCACTATCCTTATTTTGGTCGAGGGCGATGGACAGTTGCATGCGGGGGTCGGGTGCATCGAGATACTCCAAGTAGTCACTGCCGAAGCGGAAGTGTATCAGCCTGAAAAAGGTATTTACGATGACGAGTAGAAACACACTCAAGTCGTTAGTACAGTACTTATTCGGGATTCGGGAGGCGTTAGAGCATACTCGTTATTCCGCTCCTCTTTGGGGGTGCTTTTCCACGCGATGATCGCCTCGCCCAGACATTGAGGTAAGAGATTGGTCGATACAGGTTGAAATTCACCGGTGGCCGGGTCGCGGGCAACATGACCTAAGCCTCTTTTCGCCTCAAGTATCGCCACGCGAGAGAACGTCATCTGCCACCCTTTGTCTTGGAGTTCCATGGCGCAGATGCCGCCGTCGTCTTGTGCTATAAGAAGCTTCGACCCAGCTCCGGTAATATGGGCACTCGCCGACAAACGCTCAATGCGCACGCGCACCTCCATATAACCAGACTGATTGAGACATCGGCACAAAACAAAGGAAAGAAATCGCGTAGCCAGGGCGACCGCCACATCCTCCGTATGCGCATAGTAGCTGTCATACTCGTAGCTTTCATCGGCATCGAGACCGTCATCATCCTGATTCTCGGTCCCAAAACTAGACGAGAGTGGATGACCAGGCGAGCTCGATGCTTGGGTAGGGGAGGAGGAACCAACTCTCATTTCGCCAGAGGGTACAAAGTATTCCAGCTGTCCAGAGACCACCGACGGCCTAGCATTGCGAAGGGGATTCATGCGTCTGCCACTCTGGGGCGCCTCGGGCTCCTGTTGGGCTGCCCTGCGGAGAGCTCCGGCGAGAGCAACCCAAAAGGGTCCGCCTGGGACGGTTTCCAGGTCGCTCTCGAGGCGTCTGGTTAGACGATCTGGGTTACGGCCGCAAAGAACATCGACTTCTTTGCGATCAACGGACTGAGAACGGGTTGGCGTGGGAATTACATACAGGGCAATTCTGACGATGTGTCCTCCAGAGCACAGGCAAGTGTTGCTTCATCGGCAAGGCGATGAGACGGAAAGGAACGAGATGGCCAGTTGTCCAACGGCTGGCCGACGCTGCGCGCCCTTGAAGTTCAAATATAGTGCTTGCATTGCCCGGCTTCATTGCTTCACTATCCAGCTCACCACGAGTTCGAATTGTGTAACCGGATGCCATGGTAATGAGTAGAGTTCATCATCCAACTTTAGTCGTTGTTGTTGTGGCAAGGTATGGCGGGCCGGGTACCTACGTATTTATTGCGCAGACCTGCTTGCTTCCTTACCTAATAGGAGGCACTTTAGGTAAGCGGCGGCTCGTGACTAGTCACAAAGGACGCGTGGCCGTTAACCATTTGATTAGACTGTCCATATCGATTTTTTAACCTTTTTCTATGTTTAATATTATCTACTTATTAACCTTAAATATCAATACTTTATTATGCTCTTTACTTTATTATGCATTGAATGGGGGGATGGGAAAGTTAGTCAGCAGGGCGCGGATTTACAATTTCGCGCAGGGCGCTTTGTTCACGCGTCTCCCTCACGCATCATCCTCCATCAAAACCAACAGCTCACCAGGTTTCTACATTATTACTAGTAGTAAATTTCCTACTCGCGAGCGTATCTATGCGCTCTTCTAACAAACGCCCTGCGCCGGAAGACGTTTCTGCGGGCTGCCCCAAGCAGCGGCGCCGGCTCTGCCAAACGCCCCCTGAACCCGAGTCCATCTACGCCATCCTGAGGCAGCACTCGCGTTTGCGTCTGTTTGTTCATCCATTGCAGTGGACGGGGGTGCATCTCGAACATCTGCGATGTTCTTTTGTCGAAACATGGGAGCGACCGCCCGCGTCGATTCTCCAGCCGCCATCGCATTCGCCGCCATCGACTGCCGCCGTCACGGCCGTCACCAAGGCCAGCTTCAGTCTCACGCACAAGGCCATCTCCTACAGCTACAGGGTTAAGGCTTGGCATGCGGTTCTCACCAGTCTTGGCTTATTTCAGTACGGTGACTCAAATTTTCTCCATGCTCAGCTAACACATTGCGCGCGCAGGATCTGCAGAGACCAGACCATCTCCTTTGATCTAGGGGGTCGGCACGCCTGCAGCCTCGTTACCGAGGGCATTTTTGCCGCCTCAGACGACGCCTCTGCTCCACCTGCACTCGCCGTGCTAAACCTGCATTCGGTCGCTCGTCGCCGGGATGATTCTGTCTACTTGAAGAGACGGCACTTCAGTAAACCGACCGTCCTCCTGCAGCGCCAACGCCAGGCTCTTCTGCGGCCAGACGATCCAATCCGCGACCCGATTCTGGTGGCTGTCTTGATCGCTCTGGCGCAGGGGCTGGCAAGCGCTCGCCAGAGAGACTGGGAACAAAGGTATCCAACAGTAACACAGAGACCACCCCAACAAGGGGATCTCGAGTCCTTGTCCGCAGTTGACGAATTGTGTGCACCCGTGCCTTCCCTCGAGACCTACACGTCATCAGACTTTGAAGTAATGACCCTCCCCTCTCTTCATCTTCCGGACCTAACATCTTCCAGGTATTTGTTATCGCCCTTTGGGAAGGCGGTCTTTACTTATACAGCTCCTCTGTCCCCGCCGCCTTTCTGAGGAGGCTGGACGCGCCATCCGAGAGGATATTCTCCGACCCGCTAGTTGTCCGTCACCACCGTCTAAAACTCAAGTCGCCAAAGAAGGTCGGCGAATTTCTTGCTTCTACTATTGTAGAGGTGATCAGGGGGCAGTTCAGACGGGTTCATAACACCAAAGCTAGTGGGGACAGCAATAGCAAGTCGTAAGGTGTCTTTATATTACTGTCTACTATACTATTATTAACAACGCGCCCGGCTCTGTTTCTGGGTATGGCACTGGCGAGGGACAGGTCGTTGCCGGTATACCGATAGGGGATGCCTAATGCGATTTGTTTGCCGCCACTCGGCTGCTGCACGGGCGACATGCACAAGCGCAAATTGTACGATCGGAACGAATAAAGTCTATATGACGTGCTCCAGCTCGTTATCCGGCGACTGCTACAACATCTACGGATACTGTAGAAATGGGACGCAATACTGCGGCTGGCGTAGAGGCCTTGATGGATGTGTTTAGGGACGCGGATACTACGTGGCACGGCTATTGGATTCCTTACAGCCTGATAATTACATATATTCAAGCAACGACCCGAATATAGTGAAACTAGCTCCTTTGAGTGTTAGACTCGCTCTATCTACACAAAATTCCACTGCTCGCACCACAGCGTCATGAGCTCCGGCGTGACCGGCCCCATCGCCGCCAACGCGCCGCTCGCCCGCCTCGCCTCCTCCGTCGCGAACCCCGCTCCTGCACCCGCTCCCGCCAGTGCTCCATACATGTCGAGCAGCTTCACCGCCGACAGGTTCGACGACGCCGGCGCTTGTTCCACCGCCTCGATCCAGTCCTCCAAACTGACCAGCCGCAGCGCCGCGCCGCGCTGCTCGTAAAAGCGCACCACGGCGGGCGCAATCGTCGACCACGGCGTCGTGGTGGGGTTCACCAGGTTGAAGAAGCGCGCGCCGCTGCTGAAATCCGTCTCCGCAGAGAGGCTGCGCGCCATGTCGAGAATGGTGCGCGCCACCGTGTCGACAGGCACCCAGTCGACGTCATTGCTACTGCCGAGGCTACTGGGCAGCAAGCCGAGCCGAAGCGAGGACTCGATCAGCGTCGGCAGCCACTCGTGCGTGTTCCATGCGCCCTTCTGCATCGTCGGCCCCGCGACCTGGCCCAGGCGCACGACGGCGGCCGGCACGCCGCCGACCCTGGCGGCCGCATCGATGACGATGCTGCCGACCTGCTTGGACTGGCCGTAGCCCATGCCCGCGAGGCTGAGGTCTGTGAGATTGGCCTCGGGCACAGGCGACGCAGCCGATGACCACCGGTCCACGGTGCCGACGGAGGAGACAAAGAGGAGCGCGGTTTGCACGGCAGCACTTTGCGCAAAGTCGATCAGGTGCCGGACGCCGCGGATGTGGCCTTCAAAGGACGCCACGGCAATGTTGAAGTTGACCGGCCACGCGTTATGCAGAATGACATCGACGGAGCTGCGCAGATCTGCGAAATCCGCCTTGGCGAGGGCAAAATCGGGGCGCGAGAGGTCAGCGTGGAAAAAGACGACCTTGTCAAACGAGGTGGACAGGCCGCGCTCCTTCTGCGCCTGCCGCTGCTTGACGCGCCCGCCGTCGTCCGATCGATTCAGGCAGACGATCCTCGCCACACCCGCGTCCTGAATCAGAAAGTGAAGAAGGTACGAACCGAGACTGCCAGTCGACCCCGTCAGAAGCACAGTCTTACCTGTGGTCTTGGCGCGCGGCCGGCTGTCGCTGTCGCTGCGCCTGGCCAGGCCGGCACTGTACTTGTCTACTAGACCTTGCAGAATCTCCGCCTGGCTCGGTGACCTAGTACTACTCGTTCCCTGGATGCGATCAAACAGAAACTCGCTGAGTCTGGTCACGGTGCTGTGCGCGTACACATCGCGCGGCGCCAGCACCGCCCGGTCCTGATCGACACCGGCCTCGCGTAGGCCCGCTGTGACGCGTTTAGCCAGATGAATGACCTGAAGCGAGTCGATGCCATGCAGAAAGAAGTCGTCCTCGTCCTCGAGGACACCGCCCGGCGACGCTGCGCTCAGCAGCGCCCGGATGTCCGCTGCCAGACTCTCACGGGTACCCGTATCGAGCGGCGCCGCCTCAACGACCTCGTGCGCCGCGAACAGTGCCTCAATCTCCTCCTTGTACATCTGGACCACCGCGCCGCGTCGAAGCGAGCCCTTAGCCGAGAACAGAAACAGCTTCTGCGGATCCGCCAAGGCGACCAGATGGCGCGCCACACGGCCATGTTCCACCGTCTTTGCGTTCGCCGCCTCAATCACCGGCCAGATGGCGTCCAGAAACGCCTGCCGCTGCGCCTCGTCCGCGGGCCAGCGCACCGGCTCCAGGATCATGCCCGCCTGCACGTGGCCATGGCCGACTACGAGCGCCTGCCGCACGTCGGGGTGCAGGGTCACGGCCGTCTCGAGGCTCACGGGGTTGAGCTTCTCCCCGTTGCGGAAGACGAGGATGTTGTCGACGCGGCCCTGGGAGCGCCAGTGGCCGGGCAGGGCCGGGTGCTTTTCAAAGAGATCGCCGGTTTTGTACGCGGTCGCGTCGGGAAAGGTGTAGAAGATGGGCTGAGACGGCGTGTGGCGAATAATGGTTTGCTCGTAGAGGTTGTCGCCCACGTGGGCGTACTCGCAGCCGAATTGCGCATTGTCGAAAATAAACCAGTCCCAGTTGTCGTAGTTGGTCTGCCAGTAGACGGGGTACATGCAGTATCTACACGGTTAGCCTGGATAGCAGGCGCTGAAGCGGCGACAACGTACTCAGTGCTTGAAATGCAGTTGTTGAGCTTGACGCCCTGGGACGTGATGCTGTTGCCGACCTGGGGCGAGATACCACCTAGACAAGTGTCAGTCATCACTCAGAATAACGAACCAGAAAGATGTACGTACCTCCGCCGATAGCAACGTATCGTAGCTGCTTGAGCTTGTCAATCCCTCCGTCGAGCTTGGCCATGTCCTCGACAGTAGACGGCGGAAGAATCAGGGCGTCGCATCTGGCTGCCTCGTAGCCCTCGAAAACGCTCTCCGCCGTCAACGGCTTGTCACCGATGGCGAGTGCCAGAGGTTTGCCCCAGAATGTGGCAATGTTGACGAAGCAGTACAAACCAAATGCGTGAAACAGAGGGACTTTTGATGGCCCGAGTCAGTGAACGGAAGCATGAGGATGGTGGGAGTAGTCGACATACGTGGGCAGTACGTCTTGTTCGAGTACGTCGCCATGGCCTCCATGATGAACGGGAAACCCTCGTACTCTAGAAAATCGTGATAACGATCCGCCGATGAGAAGAGACCCTGGTTGCAGTATATTGGCTTCGGAGTACCAGTGCTGCCACTCGTGTGCAGTATGATGACGGGGTCAAACCTAGCCGACTCGAAGGTTTCCTCGTATGGATGAACCGGCGCTGGCGCATCGTCCAGGACCTGCTCCAGGCCGAGCATCTCCAAGGCGCCGATACCAGACTCTTGCACCCACGGCTGGATTCTCTTGGTGTATTCCTTGCCGTAGAGCAGCTTCTGGCAATTTGTCACTCTCAGCAGCGAGACTTGGCTGTCCGTGTTGTTGCGGGTAGAGGGAAACATGATCTAGCCCGCCGTCCGTATTAGCCAAGTCGGCAGCAACCGCCCTCCATGAACTCGTCACGCACCTGGTAGCCTGCTTTCACACCGGCCGCAAAGAGGACCAGATATCGGGCATCGTTGGGCCCGACGTACGCCAGGCTCGGAAAGGACTTGGGGACTGGCTTGCCGAGCCGCTCAACCAGCCAGTTGGCTGTGCGGTTGACCGCGTTGGCGTGCTGCCGCCACGTTATCGCTCGCCAGCCGTCCCGCGCCACCGAGGAGCGTGGCGCGTAGATCCAGGTGCCGTCAGGCTCGGCCCGGGCCGTCTCGTCGACGACGTGTACATAGAGGCGGCGCCCGTAGGGTCCGCCGTAGGGAGTGCGGCTATTGTCAGCCATTTTGCAGAAAGTGTGAAGATGTACCAAGATTAGGCGAATTTGGTGTCTGTTTGATGCAGAAAAAAAAAGACATTTCTCGGGGGACAGCTGCTGCCTTTATACTGAGCCCCACTGTTCAACTGTTTCATTGCTACGTCGGCAGCCCATGGTTGATACGCTGGCCCAGAGACAAAAGGAAGCCATAGGACCGTATCGAGACGAGGCCGATGACGCCGCTGGGAACTAAGATTGCTAGTGCGTGGCGAGCAGGAGGTGCCGAAACGGCGAAAGCCCGTGATGGGGCCAGATCTTTGACTGCGAGAGCCGCGGTTGGATCGGAAGTGGCGGCACGCCCATCGGTCAAGCTGTCTCGGAGTCGCTGATAACATGGTACGCCAAAGTGCCGCAAATACTGGATCATCAATAGCTGGCAAGAAACAGACTGCAAGTTCAACTAGAATAACTCGTCCAGTATGTTATCCATATATTCTACCGGCAGAACCTCTCCCACCGGCCACGGGTCGATTCCGGCATCATAGCCCGGCGCGGCGGTTGAAAACAAAGTGTGGCTGCTCATCTCGGGCATCGCCAACCCGTCCGCAAGCCCTGCCATCTGCCCCTCCCCTGGCAAGCACGCGATGAGCTCCTCCCGCGGCCCTTGCGCAGAGCTATCCCCGAGTAGTCCCGCGGCCCGCTGCCAGCGCTGCAGAGATGAGGCCGAAACGCCGGACCGATCGGCGCCAGCCCCACTAGGGTCCCGCACGGCCTCCTCGTCGCACAGCCGCCGCGCCTCGTCCGGCTGACTGCACAATCTCGCATATTCCGACTCTCGGTAGTGGCGTGTCAGCTCGTAGATGAAGCCAAAAGGCAGCGGCATGACCGGCTGGTCTCGACGGCACTCGAGCTCTCCGAGTTTGGAGTCGCCCATGATCTTGTGGAGCGTGACCCAGCCCTGCTCGCTAACGGGCGTCCACGGCCGACGCAGCATTTCTTTGAACAGGATCGCTGATCCGTGCCAGCGCGAGTAGGCGACAAAGATCCACTTCCACTTGGCCCAGCGATGGTCGAGGTTGGCCGAGTGGTTCTGCTCCATGACGCGAATGGCCGAGGCGCGGTGCGCGGTGGAGCGCGCCTTCATCGACGCTGTCATGATGTGCGCGTCTTGAGGAGCGTAGAAGGAGCACTGGTCCGTCAGCTTCATCTTGGAGATGATGCACGACGCCATCTTCTTGGCCGCCCACGCCAGTTCATGGCTGGGATTCGGGTCTACGAATTTCTGTTCGAGCATGTTGTGCGTCTCCTGCCACATGTCCTCGCAGCGCTGATCCAGACTCTCGAGGGTCTGGCCGGGCTCTTCGGACGCCAGACGGCGGATCCGCACCGACGTTTGCAGCGTGTGCACGCGGATCAAGAAAAACGTCATGTCCGTCATGCCGGTGCGCTCCGTCGGCAGCACAGGCGCGCTCTCGGTCAGGTCCACGTCGTTGATGTTGAGCGGGAGCGGCGTGTTCCACATGTGCTCGGGGAATAGGGGATCGGTGCCGAGATCCTCGGCGGAGCGGTGGTCCAGCACCACGACGCACCAGAATACGCGGCGGCGCATCTCTTGCTGGAACGGCGTGAGGTCGTACATGCCCGCGCCGTCCTTGTGCAGGCGCAGGCACTGCGCCAGGTGCGCAATAACGCCGACTAGGCTCCCGGCGCTGCGTGCCTCGCCCGTCTTGCGCAGCACCAGCACAAAGAGCAAGACGGCTTGCAGGGCGGTGACGTCGACTGTGCTGGCAAACTTGGCGGCGACGAGCGCTTGCTCGACAAGGACTCGCATACGACTGAGCAGGGCGGGTTTGGAGACGGAAAATTCTCGAATGATCTAAGACGCCGAATTAGCTACGCGCATAGCGTATTGGATACATTGAATACTGACGGTTTCCTCGCCCATGGACGCCGTTGCGACATAGTACATGGAAAAGAGAAGGGCGTGCTCGGCAATGGAGAGCGTATGCCGGGACCAGAGCGCCCTCTCTACTAGGTTGGCCATTGTCGGGCAGTGTAGCAGTCCAACCATGGGTTCGACATTCTCCTCGAATACATGCCAGAGCAGGATAATATGCGTTTCTGGTGGATGGTGGAGCGGATGGCGCAGCCCTTGAAAGGACTTGAACAGCAGCATGGAGACATCTGGCTGATTCTGCAGCGGGAAACTAGGCCCTGCCAGCGTACTATACTGGAACTGCAGCTGTATGCCCCTCGCGCGCCGTGATGTGAGCTGTTGTTGCAGCTAAGGACATACATATGAGTGGCCTGTAGACAAGAGTAGCGGCAGAAGACCAACCTCAAAATTGATGCTCGCCCAGAATGACGATTTGATATGTGAAACAGCGCCTGCCGAGTGCACGGCTGCCGTTCGCTTGACCAGCTCGTATCGTGGAGGCGGCGAGCTGTCCTTATTGGCCTCCACCAACTGCGTTTGCAGCGTCGACACCTGCGCCTCCAGACTTCTCAGCCTGCGAGCCAACGCGTCCCCATGGGCCTCGGCCTCGTCCTGCTCCTCTGGTTGCCTGTTTCTTAGATGCGGCTTGCGCTCCCGCGGCTTTCTCTGCGCCGGAAACGTGCAGTGAAGATTGGCCTTGACGCAGTGGCAGCACGGCATGCGCTTGTCGCAGCGGATTTTCTTGATGCGACACGTCGAGCAGCTGAGCGGTTTGCGGGCATAGCTCCGAGGCGGTGCCTCCACGTCGGCCATTGGTTCCATGCTGGGTAGTCACTTTGAGAAACTCGCGGTATTCGCGACGAGTAAGTTGTCTCGGCTGTGGTCGGTTGAGAGGGTCAGGAATGCGATGGGTGGCAGGTTGCTCGTCGTGGAGCTGTGGCTTGCTGGCGGAAAATGGCCAAGGCGGTAGCCGATCCCGCGGACAGATGCGGGGATATCGTTCCGCGCCCGGATTTTGCGGCATCGCCCGGAGCTGGCCGGAATAAATGGCTCCTTCACTTCTGCACTTTTGCGTTTTTTTCAATCGACAGTTGGTGATGCATTCATTTTAGTATCGCAGATGTGCCAAGTCATGCACGGCACAGCTAGACCACAGCGGTTGTGCACGGAAGAGACCCTAGAAAGACTGGAAAACGAGAATCAAACTGTGACTCTCGCAACGAACTCGCCACCAGAATTAGGCGTCTACGTTATATGCACGATCCATCCTAGTACCCTCGAGAAGATTGATTCAAGTTGCAGCTGAGGCTGAGGGCAATGAGTCCCTAACAGCGTTTGCTGCCGAAACCCATAGCAGTCTGTTAAGTCCCCACAGCTCACGGAACAGAAAACGAACGGCCAGCGTGCAGCGTGCGCCGCCTTCACTTTCCATCATGCACACTTTGACTCACTCCGCACCTCAAGCTAGCCCACGACCTCGACTTTGGCAATGGCAACTTGCGGCCGAGTCCCGAGCCTTTGAATTCATTTCACGCTGTGGCGCGAACATCAAAGGCGATGCCGCGACGCGAAAGCGCGTCAGGCTTACCAGCAAAGAATCCACCACTGAGACCTGCACTGACAGCTTTGGCGTTGGAAAATGCCTGCAGGCGGTATCACGGAACGCAAAAGAATTGAATACCAGGCAAATATGCGTAACTGGAACCAAAAGATGACGTGCCTCCTCCGACTGTACTGTCTCGCGGGCGTCGACACCGTTTGATCGTAACAGCGCCGAGGTTTCCCAGTTCATGAACGCGCCAGAGCGCAAACGCGCTCAAGTCCCATGGCAGCACTTCAAGTCATCTTCTTTTCTTTTTCCTCTACTCTACCCTGACTAATCCCAGTGCACCGAGGAACATGCGTCGTCTTCAAATGAACGGTCGAGATTGGCTTTCGCCATGTCCTGCGAGGCGAGGCCGTGCTTGCATAGCTGCTGTTACCCCTACGTATCAACAGGTATGATACGAAATGCGACAAGATTCCAAAGGTTTACAGAGAGAGCACGCCTTACAATGTGCCTCGACACAGGAAGATTGTCCCACCGTTTCTCGCACACTACGGTGTGAGCTAGTCCTCGGCCCTTTGCCTCCGTCTCCCAACACGACAAGCCCTCCACACAATCATTGATGTCCCATCTTCGCGAGAGACAGAACCATTTCCACAACCCCAAACCCGGCACAGCCTACTCTTCGTACCTTTGCACCAAGCTACGGCGGCCACGGCACCCAAGGCGGGACGCTAGGCCAAGAGATGGTGGCGCAGATCCTCCACAACGCTCCAGCCCAGCTTATTCCAGGCTTGACCGGCGCATGAACTAATAAATTTTAGGAAGGCAACAGTTGGCCATGTGCGCTTCGGGATATGAGACACGCGACGTTATTCGCGAGAATTTGAGAGATTTTTCCCGCACTTTGGACTGTGGCCTCGGGGCTGGGCTATACCGATCGATATCCGCTCATATGTGGTTAGTTGTCCCCTGTGCAATGCCGTCACCAGTTGGACGACGCTCCAGCACCACGTTGTCCAGCTCGGTCTGTACCTGAGGTTAGGCTTTTTTTTTCTTCGGTGTGCTATTTAAGAGCAACATATGCACGAAAACACGTGCGGTCGCAGCATCTTTCACCTTCCAACTCAGCTTTAGTCGACTCCGCTCTGAAAATGGTCATGGCCACCGGCGATGTTACGCTGGGTAATGAGCCGTCTCTGATTGGCGCACCGGCATCTTGCCTGAAGAAATAGCTTATCGGGCGGATGGCACTAATGCAAGATATTGTCGTGAGAATGACGGCACGTTGCCCTTGCTGCTGGTTTTGTGGGCGCAGTATCCAACTTGACTAGCCAATGGCTCACCACATCATCCCCAGACTACCACTAGGAAACTGGATGCGAGATTTTTTCTCAATTATAAAGCATATATACCGAGCCAGCCGCTGCACTTGTCGGTTGTGTCTAGACTAAAGACATTCCAAGTCGGTTGTTAACACCTGCACATCATGTTGTTCGGAAAGATCTTGGCCTTTGCTGGTCTCAGTGCTGCTGCCACTGTCAAGACGAGCAATGTCAAGGGCAAGGCATTTGACCGTTTTGTGGTGATTTACTTTGAGAACGAAAACTATGAAAAGGCGTTTGGTGATGGTGAGTAACAGCTCGCGCTCCAAGATGCAATTGATGCTGACAATAGCAGCCAACTTCAAGTGGCTCTCCAAAAAGGGCATCACGCTGACCAACTATTTCGCCGCGACGCACCCGTCGCAGCCCAACTACATGGCCAGCATCGCCGGTGACTATTTCGGTCTCAATGACGATCGGTTGATTGACTCGCCATCGAATGTGGCGACGGTCATTGATCTCCTCGAATCCAAGGACATCTCGTGGGCGCATTACCAGGAAGACATGCCCTACACAGGCTTCGAGGGCGCCTCGTACAAGAACAGCCGCGGGGCCAACGACTACGTTCGCAAGCACAACCCGGCCATTATGCACAAGAGCGTGACCGACTCGGGCGACCGACTAGGCCGGGTCAAGAACATGTCGAATATTGACACGTCACGCTCCGAGTTCCACAAGGACCTCAAGAACAATGCGCTACCGCAGTGGATGTTCATCACGCCCAACATGACATCGGACGGGCACGACTCGAGCGTGACGACGGCCGGCCAGTGGGCGCGCTTCTTTCTCGAGCCGCTGCTGACAAACAGCAACTTTATGCAAAACACGCTGGTGCTGGTGACTTGGGACGAGTCGGAGACGTACTCGCGTAGAAACAACGTCTTTGGCATGCTGGTGGGCGACGCTGTGCCGGCGTCGCTGGTGGGCACGACGGACGCCAGCTTCTACAACCACTACTCTGAGATCGCGACCGTCTCTGCCAACTGGGACCTGCCCACACTCGGGCGCTGGGACGTGGGCGCCAACGTGTACAAGATGGTGGCGGACAAGACGGGCGACAAGGTACGGGCGTGGGACAGCGACAAGGAGTTTCAGAGCTACTACTGGAACAGCTACTATGGCGGCTACCTCAACTCCAAGTCGCAGAACAAGCCCATCCCTAAGCCGAACCTGAACCTGGACCGTAACACGTTCAACGGGCGTGGCATCCTGCAGTCGGTCAAGGATACATGGGCGAACAGCAACGCACCGACGTACTACACTGACTCACTCAAGGTCTCTGACTCGCAGCACCCTCCCCAGGGATACGAGCCGTAGCGCGGAGCGATCTACGCAGATGCAGAGTGGCAAGAGTGACGAGTTCCATTCGCCAGACGAAACTGGTTGGATGAAAATGTCCGATGCAGGGTTCTTTTTTATGGTGTAATTCGCCGAGGCTGCATATGCATGTCACTCATTCGTTAGTATAAAAGACATGTGTGCTCGTGTTATTGGGTGAGAGTCGGCCGAAAGGGAAACGGTGCGGAGACGTCTGGCTACGATCATCTGCGGGGGCCATCGGCGTACTTTTTTTCTCCGATGAACTGCAGCAAGGTTATGAGGGACCGTCCGCTTCTTGACCCTTCGCTCTTTCCTTCGAAGAAAACCCCCCTTCTTGTTCCCAGTTCATCTCGTTCTCTCAATTGAATTTTTTTTTCTTTTTTTCCGCTTTGTCTCATATCTCATTCTCATCTGTACCAGTCCGCTTACCTTGTACATGATGAGCGATCCGTCTCCAGGCCTTGTCCCGATTATTGATCTTGCCGCTTCGGCTCCGACGGAAGAGCAGGCAAACGACCTATGCAAGGCATTTCGCGAGGTAGGCTTTGCCTATATCAAAAACCACGGTATTCCAGAAGAGACAATCCAAGAAGCATTTTCCTGGGTATATATAGCTCCCTCTCCTGCTCAATAAGACACTTTTACCAACTCGTCGCAGAGCCGCCAATTCTTCGACCTGCCGCAGAGTGAAAAGGACAAGGCGCCGCATCCGCCGGAAGGATGGCACCACCGCGGCTACTCGAGCATCGGCCGCGAAAAGGTCTCCCAGCACGTCTTTGACGCCGCCTCCATCGCGCAGCACCGCAAGATCCCCGACCAAAAGGAGTCGTTTGACCTCGGCCGCGAGGATGACGCGGCGCCCCTGCCCAACATCTGGCCGCCGGCCGCGACGCTGCCCGGCTTCCGCGCCTTCTTCGTCGACTTTTACCGGCTCTGCGACGGCCTTGCGGCGCGGCTCCTCGTCGCCGTATCCCGGGGGCTGGGCCTACCGGACGACTACCTGCTGGCGCGCCACCGCGGCCACGACCACCAGCTGCGGCTGCTGCACTACCCGCCCGTGGCGGCGTCGCTGCTGGCGCGTGGCCTGGCCGAGTGCGTCGGCCCGCACAGCGACTTTGGCACCATGACGCTGCTGTTCCAGGACGCCGTCGGCGGGCTGGAGATGGAAGACGGCGTCGGTGGCTTCCGACCGGTGCCGTACGTGGCCGGCACGGTTGTGGTGAATATCGGCGACATGCTGATGCGCTGGACGAATGATGAGCTGCGGTCGACGATTCATCGGGTCAGGACGCCCGCTGATGATGAGGTCGAGGGGCGGACGGGGGAGCGCATGACCAAGAGGCGGTTCTCGATGCCGTTTTTCATTGGTGCGGATCTGGACACGGTGGTGGACTGCGTGCCGACGTGTCACGGGCCGGAGAGGCCCAAGAGGTATGAACCGGTGACGGCGGAGGAGTACTTTACCAAACGGATGAATGCGCTGTACTGATGGGGAGTTTTAATTGTAATCCATCCTTTTTGAGTTGTCACTTTTCAACGTTCAGTACAAATTATGCAATGAATAACTAAGTGAGACATGTCAATAGAACTAACAGTAAAAAGCAAACATCAAGTCCATGACGAATCTCCCCTTCCCATCACACCACCGCCCTAGCTCTGTCCGCTCTGTTCCTCGGCCACAGCATCCGCCATGTCGCCCAGCGTGTCAAACCTCCAATCATACACCTGCCGATCCCTATTTCCCATGACGGCGCCGGGCCTCGTGATCCAGCAGGTGCGGAGGCCCGCCTCGCTCGCCGGATGGTGGTCGTGGAACTGGCTCTGCGCCGTGTGCAGGATGCCCTCGGGAGGCACGCCCAGCACGCGGCGCACCTCCGCAACCGCGTGCGCAAAGTTGCGCGCCGCCGGCTTGAAGCTGCCGACGTCCTCGGCCGTCACCACCAGGTCAAACGGCACGCCCTGCAGCGGCCCGGCCTGCGTGTCGGCAAACGCCGCGCGGTCCGTGTTGGACAGCACCGCGAGCCGGAACCCCGCGGCGCGCAGCCGTCGCAGCGCCCCCACGCTGTCCGGGAACGCGGGCCAGCGGCCGATGGAGGCGCCAAAGGCGGCGCTGGCCGCTGCAGACG
>NW_006271975.1:1560252-1579995 GCF_000225605.1 Cordyceps militaris CM01 | reverse complement strand
CAGCTTGGGGTGCACGGCCGCGAGCACGTCCCGGTACCGCGCGCCGGGCGTGCGCTGCTGCTCTGCGGCTTCGAGCTCGTGCACGGCGGCGAGGAGCGCGGCGCGGGGCGGCGCGGGGGAGGAGGAGCCGAAGAGAGGCGCCAGCGCGGTGGTGATGCCCGTCTCCCAGTCGATGAGCGTGCCGTAGACGTCGAAGCAGAGCACGCGAAAATCGGTGAGTTTGGCCATGACGGGACGGATGGGTAAAATATTGGGCTTTGCTTTGGAATAGGCGTTTTGCTTGAATCGTTGTGTAAATAGAATGATGCTCTGTTCGTGATGCTTTATACACTGGCAGCACGCCCTGTGAGTCGTCAATCTGTACTCTGTGTGGGTCTGGACGCGCCCTACGGTTCGCTACGCCTAGGTCAATCGATGTTTCGGGGGAAGCCAGCATGGAAGATTCTAGAGGCCATTGGATACATTGTTTTGCAGGGCTTGGGTAAAGCTGGAGTTGCTCTGCAAATGATGTTTGCTGCGTAGAAAGTTTTGTGTGCCGCTACCGATATGCGGTGATAGCCAGTCAAGCTCAGCCTTGAACAAGCCCTGCACAGCCAAGACATAACCTGCGACACAAGTACTGATTTCTTGATTAATGAACTTTTCAATGCGAGACCTTAGTAGCCCTCCCATCTTGTTTTAACCCTTATTAATAAGTGCCACTGCTGGAGACATGACGAAAAGAAGGCAGGACATTGTGCCCCAACATGTGTAACCTGCTACCCTGCAATCGCACCGCTACCCCGCAACATAATGAATCGCCTGTCGCTCTGCACTCAGTAGGTACACCATTTCGAGGCCCCGAAATTCACCATTTCGAGCACATAATGGCTAAATCCCGTCCCGATCCCATAATCTTCGAGCCCAAAGTGGCGCCCGATTCTCCTGAACAGGCCTCGGCCGTCATCTTCCTCCATGGCTTAAACGATGACGGCGAGTCCTTTCGTGGTGCGTACCCCAATCTGCCATCACAGGCCCGTAACAACCGTGCCAACACCATGCAGATCTCGTCAACCAGTACCAACACGCAGATAAGCTGCCTCATACGCTCTGGGTCCTGCCCACGGCCGCCGAGCGCAGCGACGCCATGATGCGCGCCTGGTACCGGCCGCCCAAGCTCACCCCGCGCCCGCCGCCCCGCCCGGAGCTCGAGGACGAGGACGACTACGAGGGCATCATGGAGACCTGCCGGTACGTCATCGCCATCGTGCAGGACCTCAACGGCCGGGGCATTCCCACGCACCGCATCGCCGTCGGCGGCTTCAGCCAGGGCTGCGCCGTGGCGCTGGTGCTCGGCCTCGCGTCCGCCTACGCCGGCCGCTTCGCCGGCGTCTTTGGCCTGATGGGCTACCTCCCGCTGGCGGCCAGGCTGGACAGCGTGCGGGAGGAGCTCGCGCCCGGGGCGAGCGTGGTGGAGCAGCCGGTGCTCATCACGCGCGGGACCCGGGACATGCTGCTGCCGGCCCGGTACTTTCAGGCGTGCTCCGATGTGCTGGACCGGCTGCAGATTCGCAAGGTAGACAGGCACGAGTATGATATTGGACACGAGGTGCACGGAGAGGGGCTGGCAGACTTGTGCACGTTTTTGCAGGAGAGATGCGGGTTTTAAATAGTTGTATTATGAATTAAGCATGCGTGCCGTAGTGGCAAATGACACGATGGTGTGGACGCGGTCAGATATTGGCCGCGACCGCACCACCGCGTCTTATTTTTTTTTGCGAAAATAATGGACATGAAAGAAACGTTGCTGCTATTGTAAAACCCATTCCATGCCTGGCCGACTAGTAGTAGACGGGGTGGTTGGGGTCCGTGAGGTCAAAGATGACGGCACTGTGAGGGCGCTGGGGTTTGTTAGCAGGGAATTTTCGTGGCCGGAGCAGGAGAATACATACAGCGCCACCGCGGGTGCGAGTAAAGATGGACTCAAAGTCAATGGTGCGGTTGAAGCTGAGCGCACCGTTGTCGAGGATGTCAATCCAGTGGACCTTGTAGTCGCCGGGGGTGTTGAGGACCGAGATCTGCGCACAATAGTTAGTCGCTGCCACCTCTTTCAAAAGCTCTGTGGTACTTACATCGCCGGCCTGCACAAAGTAGCCGCAGACGAGCAGGTTCTTCTTGTCGGGCGAGATCTTGACGTAGTGGGGTCCGATGATGGGCTGCTGCTGGTTGGGGTCGTCGAGGCGCTTGACGTTCTTGAGGTCCGAGATGTCGAGCGCGGCCACGTGGTTGCCGAGCGTCAGGGTGAAGTAGGCAAACTTGCCGTCGTCGGAAATATCAGAGTAGATGGCGACCGACTCCTTGGCCTTGGGGCCGAGGTCGTACAGCAGCTCGGCCACGCCCTGCTTGCCCTTGGCGTCCTTGCGGAAGGGGTAGATGATCCAGACCTGGCCGTTCTTGACAGCACTTCAGGGGGGGAAGATTAGTATGAGGAACGATGGGGAGTGGTGGACGGAGGAATCTTACGTGGCAATGGCAGCGCTCTCGGGGTTGCCGGGGATGAACTTGACGTCCTGAATACCTTGGCCCTGGCATATGTGTTAGTGGATTGGTAGCAGGAAGAGGGGGGCGAGGGAGGCGTACGTCGGGAATGGTAATGGTGGAGATGATCTTGCGGTTGTTGAGCGTCCACAGGCGCAGAGTGTTGGCCTTTTGGATGCCGAGAGCAGAGACGGGCTTGAGGATGCTCAGAGGGACGACAAAGTCCGACGTGAGGATGAGGTTCTTCTCAAAGTCGACGCTCAGGCCGTGGGGGCTGAACTGCTCGCCAAGAATGTTGAGCTATTCAAGGTTAGCGGTGAACGAGTACAAGTTTCGTCCAGGGCAAGCTTACCGTGCCGTCAACATCCTCGGGCCACTCGTGGAGAATGTTGCCGTAGCCGTCGGTCTCGACAAGGCGACCGGGCGAGGTGCCAACAGCGCTTCCCATGTAAGTGATGAGGAAGCCACTATGACATGTTAGTAAACGAGTCAAAGAGGACATCAGTGAGTGAAGGAGGCTTACCCGCCGGGCAGGGCGCGGATCTCGTCCGTGATGGAGCTGAGCACGGCTCTGTTGCTGTGCTGGAACTTGGGGTGGTATGGGTCACTCGAGTCCCAGTAAAAGGCAGTATCCTGCGTCTTGAGCAGCGACAGCAGACCGCCACCGACGAGCGTCTTGCCGTCCAGCGAGGTGCCCAGATGATGCGGCGAGTTGCCACTGGTGGGCACATCGGCAATATGCAGGAACTCTCCAAAAGTGTCCTATGACAGTCAGTCGTCATCTAACAAGCAGGACACGGGGAGAATTTAGAAGTTTGTGGGCTTACATCATCGAGACTGATGGCGGCGAGGAAATCCTTGTGGTGGTTGTCGCCGGCGCCGGTCCAGATGTAGCCAATCTTCTTGGCCTTGATGTCCTTGGTCTCAAAGGGCGGGCTGTCGAGCGCGGGCGTCGGCAGCTGCAGGATGGGCAGCGGCGGCGCCAGGTCGTTGAGCGCCTCGGTCACGCCGGGGATGGCCGGGATCAGCGGCGGCAGGCTGATGCCCAGCGGCGAGCGCCGGCTCACGCCCGCGGCGGCCGAGGACGTGGGCGAGGCCGAGGCCTTGGCCACCAGCTGGGTGGCCAGGACGAGGGCGACACTGGCAAAGATCATGTTGGGCTTGCAGGCGGGGAGGGAGCGCAGGAGGCGGAGGATAGAGGTGAGCAGATTAGAGAATGAATGCAAGTGACTGGCTTGTGTGATGGGAATTGTGAGCAGGATATGAGAAGGTTATTGGGTATTTATATCCCATCGCGCGTCCTGTCGTCCCTATAGTTCAGACCGAGCTTTTTCTTCCTTGCTACACCCGCCTTCGCTTACACGACTACATCTATCCCGGAACTGATGCCATCCAGACCGAGACAGGCCAGCAGCCAGCCCAACAGCACCGAGAGAAGCAAGGCACGAACAGAGAGAATGTCTTGGACGTCTGGCCCGATTCCGCGTAGCGCAGATGGCGACGAACGCCACAACAATGGCGGTTTTCGAAGCAATACAGCAGGAGCATCGGCCGCTCGCGCTGGGCCGGCTCGGCGAGGAGCTCGCAGGGAGAAGCTGGGTTGCGGATCTACAGTCCAGCTGAGTGATGGCGAAGTGAGACTTTGTAATTCTGATGTGTAGATCAGGACGAAAAACAGGCTAGATGAATTTTCTGATGGCATCATGTCGTTGTTTTTCGCGTCTTGGCAGGATGGCGAATGGAACTAGTTTGGCAACAATGCTTTCCTAGACATATGTCTTGTGTTTTTTTTTCTTTTCTTATTGTACTCGACTGAACCCGAGAATGGATTCCATATCGGCCGTATACAGTCCGATTGCATCTTGAACAGCGGCAGGGGCGCACAATGGCGCACCTCCGTCCCAAGCCTCTGGGTTTGGCGCCCCAGCATGCAATGCAGGCCCTCGCTTGGCATCCTCGGACTTTCCTGGGCCCCCCCTCCCGGGCATCGAGTATAAAAGAAAGCATAATTTAAATCGGCCCCGGCCAAAAAGAAAGCCACATTCCCCAGCCCGGCAGTTGTTCCTGGGCTGTCCGAGCGTAGGGGTGATGGGTTGCGCAACACAATTGGCGATCCGCATGGCGTGATCGAGCGAGATCCCGCCCTGGGGAAAAGCTCCAATGCCGCGGGATACCCAGAAATGCCGCATCCAATCGGGGCCTTGGCAAGATGGCTTGCAAGTTCTGGCAGCTAATGAAAAAAGAACCAAGGTCAGAGACAACTTCATTAAACGGGAGTGCGCGAGCTGGTGCGTAGCGCGCAACATCCTCATTCCGCGAGTGCATGTCGCCATCGATCTTGGCTTGCGAGCAACGCCGTGACTGGTACGGCGAGGTCAGGGCAAAGAAATAAAAAACAAACAACAAAGCTTGTAAATGGAGCGAGTCTTTGTCATTTTGATTTGGCCAACTATGGATTCCCAATCAAATCAAACTCGAAGTAGTCTAGCTGGGCGGACTCGTGAGGCCGAACGTGCATGTGGTGCAACAAAGACTTGATAATATAAGAGCCAGACCCCCTTTCTCCTTTGTTCTCCATAGTGTGAACAAAGCCGAAAAAAATTGTGTAATTGCATTCCTGCACCATCAACCACCATGCGTGCTGCTTCCGTTCTTCTCGGCCTCGCCGCCTCGGTGCTCGCCGCGCCGTCCGTCGCACCCCGCGACGGCAGCGACCAATTCGCCCAAGGCCAGCCTATTAGCAAAGACGGCAAGGGCGGTCGCATCCTAGGTACGATTTGACACCCATCCCCATGCAGCCATACACTCCGTGGCACGCAAAACGACAGGATCAAACACTGACCATCGCAACAGGCGGCACCAACAAGGCGCTCGACCTGCAGAACCCCGATAACCTCGGCCGGCAGTCCACCGACGCCGGCGTCGTGCCCAACCTCAAATGGAGCTTCTCCGACTCCAAGACGCGCATCCTCAAGGGCGGCTGGGTGCGCGAGCAGGTCGTCACCGACCTCCCGTCGAGCCACGACATTGCCGGCGCGCAGCAGCACCTGAAAAAGGGTGCCATCCGCGAGCTTCACTGGCACAAAGTGGTACGTTTTCTTCTTTCTTCTTCTTTTTTTTTTCTTTCCAAAGGAGTTTTCAGGCCCAGAGAGGGCTGACAAGAGACGGATGCGCAGGCCGAATGGGGCATCGTCTACAACGGAAGAATCACCGTCTCCGCCGTCGATGAGAATGGCGTCTTCCAGGTCACCGAGATTGGCTACGGCGACGTCTGGTACTTCCCGCCCGGCGTGGCGCACACTGTCCAGGGCCTGGACGACGAGAACGAGTTTCTGCTCATCTTTGACGAGACCGACTTTGACAAGATTGGGTGAGACGGCCGTCCCCCTCCCCAACTCAACCCCCCCCGACTAACACTGGCCCAGAACCACATTCAACCTCGACGACTGGGTGGCGCACACGCCCAAGGACATCCTCGCCAAGAACTTTGGCGTGCCCGAGTCCGTCTTCAAAGACGTGCCGACGGCCAACCCGTACATCTTCAACGCCGACATCGCAACCAAGAACGTCACCGGCGCCGTCACGCCCGAGGCCACCGGCGACGCGTCCTTTGTGTACCGCACGCTGCAGCACGCGCCCGAGAAGATTGGCGGCACCGGCGGCACCTTTTACAAGATTGACTCGACCAACTTCCCCATCTCAAAGGAGATTGCCGCCACCTTTGTCACGCTCAAGCCGGGCGGTCTGCGTGAGCTTCACTGGCACCCGAATGTATGTTGAGAACTTGTTTTACTCCCAGCTTACCAGCTTTGGAAAAAAAAAAAATACTGACTGACAAATGCAGGCCGAGGAGTGGCTGTACTTTCACAAGGGCTCCGCCAGAGCCACTGCTTTCATCGGAGGCGGCGCGGCCCGCACCTTTGACTTTTCCGCCGGTGACACGGCCGTCTTCCCCACCAACGCCGGGTAGGTCTCCCACGCTTCCATGTCCATATTACAGCATGATACTGACCAGGGTATAGACACTACATTGAGAACACGTCCAAGGACGAGGACCTCGTCTGGATCGAAATCTACAAGTCGGACCACGTTGCCGACATTTCGCTCTCGCAGTGGCTCGCCCTCACGCCGCCCGAGATTGCCGCGCAGACGCTCAAGGTGCCCGTGGAATTCATCCAGCAAATCAAGAGGGAGAAGCAGGTTCTGATTGAGTAACTCGCAAGATGTTTTAGACTTTCTCGAACGCGGCGCGGGGTGGGAAGGGCTGCATTGTGCGATTTCTTCACTTCTATTGGCGGGGCGGTATCCGTCTCAACGGCTTTCAGCAACTTGCAATAAATTATATATCAAAATGCTGTTTAATACATTAATTGACATGGTATCCCAAAATGAATATGCATTGTGACTGACAGCGATCAAGTCCCAAGGGTAGCGGAGCCTAGTTCTTGACATCCGCGGGCGGCTGTGTTTGTGTCTGCAGGGGTTGTGATTGGATTTCGTGTTGCGAAACATCTGCATGCTGGAGCCCAGATTGCTGCACATTCTGACTGGGAGCCACCTGAGGCTGCTGCTGCTGCTGCTGTGGATTCTGCATCTGCTGCTCCTGGCCGTACTGCGAGGCCACGACCTGCGTCGGCCCCAATACTTGAATGGCGCCCTCGTTCCGGCGCATCGCAATCTTGTTATTGCATTCCGAGCAGAACCAGTCCGTGTCCTCGAACCAGTGGAGCATGCAGGGCAGGCAGGTCAGGCAGATGCAGACGAGGCAGAGAACGCCGCCGACGATGCTTGTATGGCGTGAGTGCGTGTCCGAGGGTAAGGGCATCTGCTGGCGGGGGAGAACTCACAATTGCATGCTGCCGCCTTCTTTCTTCACGACCGTCTTGGTGCGCTTGTGGCAGAAGGGGCAGTCGACTGATTGCGGCGTGTCGGCGAGCTGGTGCAGGGGCACGACTTTCCGGGCGGCCTGCGCTGGCGCCGCGTTGGCAGGCGGTTGGCCGACGGGAGCGGCATTGGATTGTTCGTAGCTCGGGGGATGGTGTTCGGCGGCGGCATCTTGGGTCGGGATAGGCTGCTGCTGCTGATACTGCTGCTGCTGGTACTGCTGGGCCTGGTCCGGAGACAGCTGGTGCGGCTGCTGCTGCTGCTCCTGGAGCTCGTGGGGTTGTTCTTTGCTCATGCTGAAGGTTTCCGTCCGCGGTGAAATAACGAGGCACGGCTACGTGCGAGAACGCGCAGGCGCGTCGTCCTATATAGGTGGCATGCGTGCGACAGGCAAGCTCTCGCAAAAATTCCCAGAACGCACCTGTGGATCGGCTAGGCTGAACTGCATATTATTCCCAGTCTCGTGTCGGTCTCAGGCGCTTCGCAGCGGGGTGGTCATGTCAATACTCAATCCATCACAGCCTTGACTCGATTGTCCATTTTTGCCAAGCAACGCCAGAGTCAGCCTCAGCTAGGCGCAGTCGTAGCACGTTCTGATACGAGCAGTCATCGTTGGATCGATTCGAGACGACGCATGAAGCAGGGCGTAATTGTGATACCCACAAGGCGCTGCAGGGCGGAGGCGACGAGGATGAATAAGGAAAAGCTGCCCGCTTCGTGGAGATGAAGGCGATGAAGGCTGGCAGCCAACTGGACGGCGTTGAACAGAACGAACGGTTGTGGCGCACGGGCTGTGGCGCGTGGCTGTGCGCCAACTTGACAGAACATCTGAACATCTTCCACGTCGGCAAGGCTGATAAGCTTAATTCATTCAGCCACACCGAGCTATTTCCATTCCTGTCTCCGATTCGCCGCCTGTTGGCACGTGTTAGGTTACAACTTCAGAGCCAAGACTCAGGGCGTACAAGAATTAACAACCACCAATAACTGCAACACCACTCCTCCAACATTCTTCCTCCAACATCTTCCTCCAACATCAACATTCCTCCAACCACAACAATCCTCCAACCGCAACAATCGACCTCGCCCCAAATTTCCCCCATCGCGACAATTTCCCATCCTCTCCTCCTTCACCTCCTCTCAGACAGGCGATATGCAGGCTCGACTCGGGAAAATCGTCAAAGAATTGCCAGAAACACAACGACACCGCCCGCGACAGACCACGGCGAGACGGACGTGTGGCCAGCGTCGGCACGGAAGATAGTGATACGATGCATAGATTCGTCAGTGATGGCACAAGACGTCAGAGCAGCAAACATTGTCATAGCCGCGGCGGTGAGCTTCATATTGACGGATGTGTAAGATGGTTTGAAACAAAGATTGATTTAGGGCAAAGTCTTGAAGAGGCCTGGCAGTAGGAAGCTGCAAAACAGGAGCAACACCGTCTCCTTTATACCTGTGACTGTCAACAAAGGCGCAAATTGTCACGCGGGGCAGCGCACAGGGGTGAGAGACAGAAGCAAACCATTGCTATTGTCCTTTGCACTGTCGAGAGGGAGCAAACCAGCCCCGAGATCCACAAGAATGCACAGATTTCTGGCAATGAAGTCATTCCCAGTACTGACCTACGACGCAGGACTTGGGATTCGCAGAAACTGCATGCTAAAGAGAAGTACCTGGATCCCCCCCTGCAAATGAACTGTTTGCTCTGAAGTGTCAAAAAGGGAAACCTGGAGCTTGATGTTTCACCCCAATAGCCCCCAGCCATTGAAAAATGAATCACACCCGAACCTGTCGAGTCCACTGCAACCACTTTGGCGCACTTTGGCGCTGATGAGATCGGCGACCTCGGCTAAGGCCCCTGCAAGATGACTGTTTGCTGCAACAGTCAAGCTGAGCTCGTCCGTCAGCTTGACAGGTCACTTCAACAAACGGTCAAGTTCTTTGCACCATCATCCCGACCGGTAGTAGATACGCAAGACATAACACGTGCCACAGATCAAAGCCTTTCTACCTACCACGACTAATCCCATACCAGAACGCTTTTTATAACCTCTCCGCCCTCCATCTTTGCCCGCGCCGCCACAAACTCCCTCGCCGGGAAGTGCGTCAAGAGCTTCTCCATCGGCAGCGTCCCGTCCTTGACCCAGGAGACTAGTTCCGGAAGCGCCTCGGCCGGATCTCTGTCTCCCTCGAGCACACCCACCAGACGACGGCCGTTGACCATGTGGGCTAAGACATCGAGCTCCAGCGTAGCCCCCACGGGCTTCAACCCCACCTGGAGCACCGTGCCGTTCTTCCGCAACGCCTGCAGACACTGGTCCAGAACATGGACCGAAGGTGAGGTATCGAGAACATGCGTGCAGCCGAGAGTGCCGGGCGTCACGCTGCGCAGTGCCGTGGCCATGTCCACCCCTGTACCACGGAGCACTTCTGGGGACGAGTTGAGGCTGTGCGTGGCCCCAAGGGTTTTCGCCAATTCGATTCGTGAATCGAGCAGATCGACGGCAACGATGGTCTTGACACCTAGCTTCTTGGCGGCACAAACGGCCGCTTGGCCCACACCCCCGAGACCAACAACGGCAAGAACATCATCGGGCTTGCAGAGTCCAACATGGGTGATGGAGCCAGCGCCGGTCATGATGCCGCAGCCCAGCGGTGCGTACATTTTCAGCTCCTCGGCATCCCTGATGAGCTTGGTTACCTTGGCCGCGCACGAGACCTTGACCGGGGCGTGGCTGACGAAGCTCGACTGCCCGAAGTAGCCGCCGCCAATGACCTGGGACGGATCGCGGGCGAGAACAAAGTTGGGCTCGTTGGCCGTGAGCGTCACGGCGGCATGGTTGATGCAGAACGCGGGGTGGCCCGTCTTGCAGTAGTGGCAGTCGAGGCAAGCGGCGGCGGAGAGAATGACAAGATCGCCCTCGACATACTGCTCGCGCTGCGCGCCACTCCCGAGTTGAAGAATGCGGCCAGCTCCTGAGGTACTGTAAGCAGCCGCTGACTTGAAAAGGGATTGTACATACCCTCATGCCCGAGGACACGCGGATAGATTCCACCGTAGCCCGAAATGTCTGTATGGCAGACTCCTGTCGCAATCATTTCCACAAGAAACTCATCCTCGTGTGGCTCTCGGGTGAGGAGCTCCTCCCACACCCACTCATGTTCCGAGTAGGCTACGATGCCTCTGCACTTGATTGTAAACGGAGATGTCATTCTTTGACCAGCCCTGTTGCGACGAAAAGAGTAACCCGTGTGATCAGTGATGAAGTAAGATGACTGGGAGAGCATAAAGTCACGACCTCGAGGCTAGTGTAGAGTCATTGGAACCGAGACCCTTCCCCGCATGCACTAGGGAGGGGAACACCAGGTTGCAGGATGACAGAGGTTCGGATAAGATGTATCCGGATATATCTCGCTTTCCTGCAGCATTTCCAGTACTACATCAGATATTGGCAATTCGCCACAGATCTGCGTTTCATGCCACAGACCTGCGTTGCACCATGGAAGAGACAGCAAGAGAGGGAACATTTCGTAGGCTTAGCGATGTATACTCTACAGTGCATTGACAAATTCGGTGATAATCCTATTCACCTGCTCCGCGCACTCAATATGCGGCCAATGCCCACTGTCCAGCTCCTTTGCCGTCAGGTCGGGCACCCACTCGGCCAGCATGCCCCTCTGCGCCGACATCGCCTGCGCATCCGCCACAATGACGCTCGGCTGCTCCAGCGTCGCCCCGGCAATCGCCTGCTCCTCCTCGAGCGAGGCGTTCGTCACCAGCATGCGATACCAGCGCGTCGCGCCGCTGTACCCGCCCGTGGCGGCAAAGACGGCCAAGTGAGCCTGCTGCATCGCGGGGGTGTACCATGCCCCGACGGGGATTTTCCTGTCCGCGGTGACAAACTGCCGCATGGCGCCGACCGGGTGGAGGTGCGTGTTCCACGCGCTGCGGTCGGCGGCGAAGAGCAGGCTCATGACGGACGGCGCGTGCGCCTCGAGCACGGCGTGCGGGTCCTCGTCGCCGCCGAGCCACGACAGGTACCCAAACATGGCGAAGCCGGCCGCTTTCTCGGTCGCCTGCTGGATGGCGTCGACGTCAAACCGGCGGCCCGGGCGGCCCGAGCCGACCGCCAGGAAGACGAGGCCGCGGAGGCGCGTCGGGTGGTACGTGGCGAGACGGCCGAGAAACTGGGCGCCGAGGTCGTGCCCGACGCCGACGACGGCGGGCAGCCGCAGGTGGTCCAGGATCTCGACGACGTCGTCGCTCATGCGTTTGAAAGTGTAGCTCGCCACGGCGGCCGGCGCGGTGGTGGCCCCGTACCCGAGCAGGTCCGGGGCGACGACGCCGTAGCCGAGTGGCGCGAGGTGGCCGGCTTGCCGCTCCCAGTCGTCGGCGTGCGAGGGGAAGCCGTGCAGGAAGAGGAGCGTCGGCTTGCCGTCCCGCGCGGGCACGTAGATGAAGGAGTACGTGTACCCACGGGAGTTGAGCAATGTGCGACGTTCGGAGAGGAGCATGTTTACGGATGATGGATGTTTTTCGGCAGATTTTTGATGCGACCGAAGACTTGTTAGTGTAAACGAAATAGCTCGGAGCCGGTCAGTCGGCAAAGGCCCAACTTTAACAACAGGTGTTTATATCTTGAGTGTAAACTGAACTGGGTCGAACCCGGACTAAACAGGTAGATCAACGTCGCCACCCTTTGTCTACATACACTACGTCATGGTCCATCCTCACTAGCGACTGCCAATCCGCCAAGTACAAGCATGAGCTATGCAACCAATCTCAGCACCTCTTATATCGCAAACCCCCCCTCTGTAAAGTCTACAATCCTCTTCAGCGCCACCAAGTCACCATCCATGGTGCCAGCCTGTTCCGGCGGAACCCACGTCGGCGAGGACACGCCCCCGAGCCCAGCCAGCCACGCATTCTGGCCCTCGTCAATCACCACGTTGCCCGGCCGGGCGTCGCCCCAGACGAGGCGGTTCTGGTGCAGCCCGTGCACGGTGCGCATCATCTGCGCCGACCACCGCCGCCGCACGCGCGCCGGCGCCCCCGCACCGACCGCCCGCGTCAGCGACACGGCGCCGTAGCCCACGTCCGCAAACAGCATCCCCAGCACGGCGCGCGCGTCGTGCACGAGCCCGAGGAGACGCGGCACCTGGACGCAGAGCGGCGCGGCGGCGCGGATCCGGTGGTGCGCGAGCAGCGTGTTGTGCAGGAGCGTGTCGTCGCCGCGCCGCAGGAGCTGGAAAAAGGCGCGCGTCCCGTCGGGGAGGAGCACATGGTGCGGGACGGATGAGAGAGTGTCGTCGCGCGCGTCGAGGCGAATGTTGAGCGGCAGGTAGCGCGGCCACGCATTGCAGAGAGCGGTGGTCAGGGAGGCGCCAAACATGAAGTGCGTTTCGGGGCCTTGCTCCTTCGGATGCACAACCATCTTGCCCGATTCGACGCATAGTGAGTACTCGACGATTGGCGAGTATAAAACGTCGCCGAGTGTGATGGATCGGCCGTAGGACCTGGGTATCCCTTCGTCATCTTTGCGGAGGATGGGGAGCAATGGTTCCAGCGCCCAGCTGTAAAAGTCGCTCCGGGCGCGGGCGTCTTCTTCAAACTGCTCCAGTATGTCGGGGGATATGTTGAAGAGCGCGCGCAAGGCGGGTAGCGCTGCGAAGGCGGCGTCTGGAACGTGGACGACGTACCGCACGTGGTTGCACATGACCACGATGCTAGGAGGCGAGTAGCTTACGTCAATCACACTCCATTCTAGCGTGGAGGTAGTGTTTTGAATAGGACTCTCATTCATATTGAAGTCGACTTAATGCTTGTAGACAGCAGGTATGTATTGAGGCTTCCGAGCGGTGCCATGTGTGCTTCTATTAAATGTCCTCACTGCTGTGCGACGTCATATCCCCTGTCGCCAGTCTTCGGCAATTTTCCCACACCAAGAAATTGAGATCTTGCCCAGTTTGCCAGAGGATCATTGCACAATTGTTTACAAAGAATGGCAAATCTAAAATAGACGAGCTGCGACTAGGGCGTGACGTCCTCGCGAGAAGCGATGATGCCAACGCCACTGGCGAAATTGGGTGTCACAATGGCAAACTCGGCAAGCATCTCTGTGGCACGGATAAAATAACCTACTTTGCGGGCTGTCATACCCAACTATTATTAGATGGTACCAGAGGTTTGCTGCGTTTGCTTTTACCTTCACTCTTCGCTTCGTAGCTGCAGCCGAATTCGGGGCCTTCCGACGAGATCTCGGGATAACCGTATCTGGTAGCACGTGGACTTCCGACTTAAAAAGTAATCACCATACATTCTCTATAAATGTCGCACACGTCGTAGTAGTTGTGCTCCAGGCTAGATGTTTGGTGCCGAGATAGTATGGCGGCGCCAGGCCCGCGAGCAGGGAGCGCCGACTATCTCATGCGTTCTTGTCTGCTTGCAGTCTGCATTGAATTGACTTCACATGTTTTAACGAGATACTATCGCCACAGGACAACACAGGACAGGAAAGAACCCTTCCACGGCTTCTGTTCCGCAGCCAAACTAGTCCGGAGAACCTGAGTTCGGAGCTCGGACTTTCCTAAAGAGGGACAGTTATCCATACTCGGACACTTCTGGAATCAAATAGATCTTTTCATTTTTTTCCGCAGCTATACCCACTAAGCTAAATAGCAGGTTTTATAGTGATGACACATGGTTGTATTTGGCCCAGTTGCTTGGTGTTAGAGGTTGGAACTGTTCATGTACTGAAACGGCCATTGCCAAGCAGGATAAACGATTTCGCTATCGTGGTCATGGAATACTCCTTTCGACATTAATTAATAACTGCGACATTGTTTTCCAATTAAAAACTGAAATCCTCATTCCACTTCACGTTTCACTTGCCACCCACCATCAGCTGGTTCATCCGTCGGAGCTCGGGCCTTTGACCTTCCCAATGCGGAAATATTTTCTCCGTACTCCGGCTGCCGACGTAATTCGCTCTGTGGCAAGACTTGAAGTGCGAATATAGTATTTAAGGGCACACTTACCTTTAAAAAGAATGTAACTAGTATATCTTTTCTCTATATTTACTTTGAGTGAGTTGATCTCTCCAAATCTACCATCAATAATGACGCTCAAAATCACGCGAATTCAACGCCTGAGTGCCGTAATCGGCATCTCTTTATCATTCTTCATCGCCGAAATATCAGGTCAGTAAATACGTAATATTGCCTTCAACTCTGGAGATCTATACAATAAAAGCGACAAGTGCCTAACGAAACTTGGCCCAGTTGGCTTCTATACAGGCTCATTAGCCCTCGTGGCTGATGCTTTCCACTATGTATGCGCACTTTGACTTGCATGATGGGCGCAAACTAATGTTTTCTAGCTGAGTGACATCGTTGGCTTTGCTGTTGCTCTCGCTGCTGCCATTGTAGGTTCTTTGACTGACGCCTCTGCACACGCCACTAACCGCGCTGGCAATACAGGTCGCAGAGAAAGCCTCAGTACCTCCGTCTTTAACATTCGGCTGGCAGCGAGCGCAACTACTGGGTGCCTTCTTCAACGGCGTTCTATTACTTGGCCTAGGCATCAGCATCTTCCTACAGTCTATTGAAAGGTTCATCAGCTTGCAGCGTTCGTATCCCCGACTAGTTAAGCTTCCGCCAGAGGCTAATTCCTCCGCGCTTCTAGGAGTTGAAAACCCCAAATTGGTCATGATCATCGGTTGCGTGGGCTTTGCCCTCAATCTGATTAGTGTATCATTTCTACACGGTAAAGCTTTGCCGCACATGCGATCCCCAGATGTAGACTGACAAGGTGGTGCAGAGCATGACCACGGCCACGAACACAAGATTGGCCACAATGATCCTGAAGACGAGCGCGAGAATCACGATGACAATGGCCAAATAATTCCAGAGGAACCAGCCCCTGTCAACAAGAAGGTATTTTCCCATGCACAACCTTTTTTTTTTCGGGTTTCCTCATCTCACCATTTCTAGCACCTCACCCACAAACACCACGCAAATGCGACTTCCCTCCAGCCTCAGAAGAACTTCGACCTTGCTCTGATGGGCGTCTTCATCCATATCATGGGCGACTGTGCGAACAATGTCGGGGTGATCATTTCAGGACTGGTCATTTGGCTGACCAACTACGGCGGCCGGTATTATGCCGATCCGGCCGTCAGCATGGCCATCGCCATTATGATCTTTGCCTCTTCGTTGCCCTTGGGTCAGTGACATGAACTTGCTACAACGCCAAAGGCACATGCACGCTACCATTGCTCGCTGCTGACATTTCGTGTTCCACTAGTGAAAAGGGCCGGGCTGATTCTGCTTCAAAGCGCCCCCGAGGGTGTTGAGCAAGCCCATGTCAAATCTGATTTGGAGCAGGTAAAGTGATGTCAAAGCCACTGCCAACCTGCAGATGCGGCGCCGCAATTGCTAACAAGCATGCAGATTCCTGGAATCGCCGCGGTCCATGAGCTTCATATTTGGCGCCTGGACCAAAAAAAGTCTCTTGCCTCGGCACACCTCGTCCTCGATGAGAGCGGCGATCAAGCTGATTTTGATGCGCTGGCTAAAACGGCAATGGAGTGCTTCCACGCCTACGGTATTCACTCGGTGACGCTTCAACCAGAGATTCTTCGAGGCCGCACGGCAGCGGAACAGGCCGGGGTGGGCAGTCACCAGGATGGAAGCGCGAACCTAGCGAAGGATTGCCGGCTGCTCTGTGGGAGGCTTTGTGAGGACCTCTCGTGTTGCCGATAAGCCTTGAGATTCTACAGGAAAATTCGGGGAAATTGTGAGCCGGATTAAATACTTGTGTTGGGAGCCCAATGGGGCAGTTATTTTCTCCGTCGGATCTCGGCCATCTCGGAGATGTTTGTTTCCGAAAATAGTAGACAGAGCCCCACACAACTTTGCCGTCACATTCGTCTTCTTCCCGGTCAAACAGCAGCGAGTCTTGCATCAATGCCACCAAATGTGACTTTTTAAAATTGTTCCGGCTATCTGATCGACAGAGCAGAAGATTGGTGAATTGGAGGCCTCAGGAGTATAGCGCCCCATGTCCCGTTGCCGTTGATGCATCATGAACCCTCACGCCGAAGAGCTGCGCCGTTCGAAACGCAGCATCATGAGGGTCAATCGACAGGGTGGTCCCGATGCCCGTCGGAGAAGTCGAAAGTTGCTGTCTTGCGCCCCGTGCCGGAGCCGCAAGGTCAAGTGCGACCGCGCCAAACCATGCATTCAATGTATCCGTTCGCGGACAGTAGAGGCCTGCGATTATAACCCCGGTCCTCCGCCCCCCTCCGCTCCTTCAGCCGGTCATCAACCCTCATCGCCGTCACCTATACCCGTATTACCGCGCTCGACATCGCCTACTTCTGCTTCTACGAGGGGGGCCGACGGTTTACGCCCGGCGCGGCCGCGGGACTGCTCTACTCTCCCTAAGAACAATTCATCGTTGATCGGGGGGCATGGCAGCGCAGCAGGGGCATCAGCGTTCCCGTCCCTGCTACTCCTTGACACGAGTCAGCTCGGCCAGCGATGTCCTGCCGAGTTACCGGCGGCCAATCCGCAGCAAAATAGCCTATTTTCTTTTCGTGGCAAGCAAAGCCGAACCAGGTTTTTTGGGCGCAGTCATTGGGCTTCTACGTTGCAAATGGTCAGTCGGCCAAAGCTTGCCAATAGCATCTCCATGCACCCAGCTCACCTGTTCTTTTCCCCAGTTTCCCGATTTTGTCAATCATACACGCGACTATATGCAGATGAAAGACAACCCCGCAGCTTCCAGGTTTCATGAGTATCTGTCAGTCAAACGTCACGAGCGCGACCGGCGGCGACCTGTGACTACCAATGACCTCCAGAACTCGTCGGGTCTAGAAAAGGCCCGATTTGTTGATTTATTGCCTAGTTTTGAAGTCGCAAATCATCTCATCAACCTCTACATGTCAACCTACGAGACAACGTTCAGAGTGGTGCACGAGCCCTCTTTTCTCCAAGACTGGGCAAGCTTCTGGGACTCGAGGCTAGAAGATTCGAGACGATCCGGGTCGGAGGACATTCTTCTTGCAAAATATTTGACGATGATGGCTTGCGCAAGTTGTCTCGCCAATGACACTTTTATTCTCGCCGCGGGCTCGGACCAGACGGCACTTTCGCAACTCTCCCATAAATGGCTGCAAGCCGTCGTATTGTGGTTGGATTCGATCCCAGAGCATGCTCTCCTAGATCTCCACGTCATGCAAGTCAAGTGCTTGTTGGTGACGGCTCGTCAGGCCATCGCATGGTCCGGCGATCTCGTCGGTATCATGGCGGGCTCGCTCATACGAGAGGCGGTCATGATGGGACTCCATCGTGACCCAGCACTCTTCTCTAACATGTCCCCGTATTGGGCAGAGACTCGTAAACGCCTATGGCTGACGGTTGTTGAGACTGAGCTTCAGCTGTCGCTCCATTTAGGCATTCCTTTGGCACTTTCGTGGGAAGACTTTGACTGTCCGTTGCCGATCAATATCGAAGATGAGCACTTTTCACCCAGCTCCACCTCGATGCCTCCAGAGCGAGACATTTCAACTCTCACAAAGACGACTTTCCAGATTGTTCTAGCCCAGAGTCTACGAGTGAGAATGGAAATTTCGAAACTGATCAATCGCGCTCGGCTTAGGATGGACTCGAATGAAATCATGAGTCTCAGTGATTCTCTGATGAGCAGCTTGAACGAGGCCCCGGCGCAGCTACGCGACGATTCTGGGACAGGAGACGCCAGAAACTATGCTTTCCAAAGATCGTTTTATATGTTTCTCATATGGCGTTCCATGCTGGCGCTTCACCGGCCAGTCTTTTTGAACCTGGTCGATGTCGGGAAAGAAGTTTACTCTGTCTCGCGAATGCATTGCGTCCAGGCCAGCGTAGCCTTGTTGGCGCAATTGGAGCTTGTTTCGCAAATCTCGGCTGATGTGACACCTCGCCCAGTCGACATGTTTTTGCCACATGTACTGCGCCTGAAAGGGGGGCTCTTTCAGGATGACATCTTCCATGCCGCGCTTACTGTTTGCCTGGAACTCCGTCTCGAGCTGAAGGACAACCAACCGTCGCTCCTTACCGGCCGAATCTCCAACCTCGTCAGTCAAAGTGCCCTATTTCATCGCAAGGCGTTGTTTCAGAGTATCGAGAATGCTTTGGAGTACTTCAAGAACAAGGTACAGTGGGAAGCTCGCGCATGCAAGACCTTTACCACTCTGTGCATACTCCACATGAATTTGGAAAGCCAGTTTGCCACGCGCGCTGCACCCGTGACCAACGGAGGCGCATCATCAAGCCGGCCGGCTTTGAGTATAGAGGAGGCCTGTCCACTGGCTTCCCGTCGTTGCCTCGAGTTACTCGAGGGTACCAGGCACAATAGCCACCGGAACCCGATCCACGATGAAGATGACGACGCATCTTTGCCAAATGTGAGTTACAGTCATGCCCCTCCGTGTCTCGCATGCATAAGAAGTTGAAATGCTGACGAAGACCTCCCCCCAGTCCGGTCCAGACGAGGTGGTTCCAGGTAGTGCTCCTTGGAATGGTGACATAATGACGGATATGTCGAATAAGGAGATGAGGGATCTCGCTCTGGCAAGTGTTTACAGTGTGTTTTTGAGGTTTCTTGATATGCTAATATCATACTCTCGACATCAGGATGATCTGGATTTTGATTGGACCATGCCGCTAGAACCTTTACCCTTTTTCCCGTTTGAAAATTGGCCAAGCATGAACCCTTCGCTGTAGTTTGGACCATGCCGCTAGAACCTTTACCCTTTTTCCAAGCATGAACCCTTCGCTGTAGTCTGTTTTGCCTTTCGAAATCCCTGCGCTCTTTGATTGCAAAGGCTTTCACGAACGTTTCATTTACCACACTTCCATTCCATTCGTGACAAGGATATGGCGAAAGGGCCGCCCTCCCGCACACACCTTGAACAGTCGGCGTGTCCTGCGGGTGATGAATGCCAATTTTGGCATGCACCGCACATCGTGTCCTGAACCTTAATCCCCGTATCCACCGGGGCTGGCACATCTTATCTGACATTTTTTCTTAGCAGTGCGTATAAGATATATCGGTCAAACGACTCCAAGTTTATTCTGTCTAAATACGCGATAAGGTCTAGTACATCAAGTCAAGCGATCAATGCCCCAGTATCCAGCCTCTGGCATTGTCATCTAGTTTCCCGGTTCCATTGACAGGACTGCATTTTAAGGCATCTGAACATAAAGACATGCTTAAAACTCAGTCTTTACAATCAGTTGCTTTTCGCAAATCCTGCCAGCCTTAGTTTCCCGCGGCTGCGTTCTTGGACTGAT
>NW_006271975.1:1545644-1560152 GCF_000225605.1 Cordyceps militaris CM01 | reverse complement strand
GGCAATCCGGCCGGCCTCATCCTCGGCGGCGGCTTTGCCTCCGTCGCGGCCCGTCGCATCCTGGCTGCTTTCCTGACGGGTGGTGATATCGGTACTCTGCTCGCTGACTACATAACCGCGGGTCTGCAGGTCACCGTGGGCTCTTGGAGCAGTCGGAGCGGCGTGAAGCCCTTGCGCGGCCAGGGCCACTATATTCCAGGTCAGAGCAGTGCCTTTTTGGCTCATTGGTTTTGTCACTTACGAGATAGGAAATAGGCGAGGCGAACCATGTTGATAATGGGAGTAGTAAGTTTCAAGTTTGACGTAGGGATTGCGATGTAGTAAAGGAGTGGTTGGCGTAGGGATTGCGAGTGTAGTAAAGTAGTGTAGAGTAGAGTGAGTTTGGAGAACAAGGTCTTTGATGGAAATAGAAAAGCAGTGTTGAGTTGGATGAGATTCTCTCCAGGTTATATAGCTGGCTCTGCTGCCGAAAGTGTTCCCATCTCGATACAGAATACTCGAGTCAATGATTCGTAGAAACATAGCCACATTGATAGGGTAATTTGTATGGTTTACATGTCGCCAGGATTTGTTGTAACCTTGGTGAGACACTTTAGAAGATGCAGTGTCGTGTCAGTGACTGCAAGATCGTGATATCGGGGCTGTTGCCGTCCATGTTGGTGGTTGCCCTTGTCAGCTTTGCTGGTAGGAATGGTGGACACATTGCCGAAAAAAAAGCAACGAAACCGTATGTCAGTATATGGTTAGATTATATTTAACCCCCCAAGTAATGCATATGTCCCTTTGGTGTAGTATGTAAGAAGCGACTCCTATTGTATCGTGTCGCTATGATCTTTTGACGTTGTTTTAAGTAGACACGGTCGTGGGGATGAAAGTGATGGCGGGAAAGTTGATTGGCTCCGACGCCATGTTGTATTCTGTTACTGGTTTCAGAGGTGGGAAATTTTCATGACTTGAGCGTATAATACTTCTTCATCCTGGAAGATATAAAAAAAAGAAAACCTCATTCTGGCAGGCAGTTTGTCGTGTGATAAACGGGCGAGTGTAATACCGGGGATTTATATGAAACCTAGCGCTTGGTGACTCATGATGTTGTTGCAGAAACCTGTCAAGGCTTGGCTTTTCGTAACAAGCCGGACCCATGGGAAGGGCGGGGGTCCGCCCTTCGGACCGGAGATTTCGGAGCCCCGGGCCGAAAGAAACCGACCCCCAATGACTCTTGCAACACTTGTAGCCCCCCACCCTAACTAATTTCAGGGTGAGAGTCGTGCGAGGATTCCTGCTATTGAAGCCATGCCGGAGTAGAGTCACTTTTCTTTTTTTTCTCTTTTTGTTTTTTTTAATGTAATTTTGCTACCAATTTGTGATGTGTTGCAAACGGGGAAAGATCATGTGTTGGAGACACTTGCCGCGACGAACCGAAAGCATTTGGTGTTCCTCGCGACAAACCTTGGAAGCGGGATATTATTATTATTCCTAGCCAACAAAAAATCAGAACCTTTAGCACTTGAAAAGGGCCAACGCGGGATTTGTGTTGCGCCCAACCACAAACGCCCGCATAACCAGCGCCCACGCTGCTGACAACCTCTTGGCTGGGCAAAGCGCTCATTAAAATACAATGGTCGGAAATGCCACGACACCGACGAAGCAGTGTGGTAAAGGCCAACATACAGCACTGCTTTAAAATATAAAAAAAGATATTTTGCCATCCCGACTCGAATTTCTTTTTTTTTTCTTGTATTTTTTTCATCACTTCCAAACCACCCACTCTAACCAGCGCCGCCCGCCATCAAGAGTGAACTCATGCGTCAACAACGGCCTTTACTGCAAGGCCGATGGCTCCTGGGGCAGGTGCTGCTCGGAACTTCTGCCTTCAGAAGCCAGGTCTAAGTCCATTCAGCCCCCCCTTCTCTTTTTTTTCTTTTTCTAACTCGTCTCCCTTGTACGTAGCATTCTGTTCACAATCGCTTACGCGAAAACAATGCAACACTACCTAGATGATGGCGCCAAGGTAGATCGGGATCTTCCTTGATTGTAGATACCCTGAAGGCAATCATGTGCTGCCGAGAACCTGCAGTGAAACTTGCCGTGACGAGCTCAATGCACCCCAGACTTAAAGCCAATGAAAGACGTGTAAACCTCCGAGGTATCAATTTATTCAATAACTGCAAAAGTTTGGTAGCTCATGACCGCGTCCTGGACATTAGCGCAACACCATTACCACATGAATACTGACGCCTCATTTATATATTCAAGTGAATTCTTCCTGATAACATAATCAATCACAAGTATTGAAACGTCACCTTGGTATATACCTTGTGTGCGTGTTAATGCAGGTATCCTGTTCCTGATATATACTGTTAGACTCTAGGGTAACCTTCCCCTGTACTATCTATCCCCTCTATTCTCTATTGCGCTCTGGAACAAACTCTTGTTATGCAGAGCACCGTGCTTGACACCTGTCACCTGCTCCCGCCGACCGTTTTCCGACCAGTCAATCCTGTGGCTCTTGCCAAAGCCGTCGTCGAGTCTCTAAAAGCCGTCATTGACGTAGTTGCCCTTGGGGCAGCAATTTGTTTGAACATGCGTTGGTACACAGTGTCTCAAAATTGACCTTGTCCCCGAAAAAAAGCTTGGCCGAAACACAAGGTTGGATATGAGACCCAGGAACTCGGCGCGCGCCTGCATCTCCACAGCGACACGGCTCACCAAGATGCAACGTGCTCATCGTCGCCGTCAACGCGCCCGCCTCGACCGCCCGCGTCAGCGACACAAAGGGGCCTGTTTTGAGAAAAGACCAAGGATGGAAGCTAGATCCAAGAATCAGGCCGCGTGAGCGTAACCCTTGCCTAACCAGGTCGCAGCTTTGTTTGCCGCCTGCATGCCTCCATGTCTGAGAATGCCCAGTATTTCGTCCAAAAACAATGATGCAGCCTCATTTTGGTCACATTGTCTGCTGGGCTAGGCAGGCTGTTCTTGGGTGAGTTGTACCGGACGTGCGTTCTTTTTGTCTTTTCTTGGTGAGCTGTACCGGACGTGCGTTCCTTTTGTCTTTTCTTGGTGAGTTGAACCGGACGTGCGTTCTTTTTGTCTTTTCTTTCTCTTGGGGGGGCAGGATTGCCCGGCCGCCAAGGCGTGTGAAAGATGATGGGAAAGAACCGGTAGGACAAGAGGAACCTCGAATATTTCAACCAACTTGCCTTTGTCCAAAGCCTTTTCCATCATAATAGAAGAGGGGGGAAAGGAGTATTTACCAGTCTTTCGACGTTGCCACAGCGGTCAACTGACAATGAAACAATGAACCTTTGATATCCTATGGTATCATTGAGCCCGGTGACAAAGAATTGCTGCTTCGGAAAGCCGCCGGGTCCGCGTGTCGTTGACAAACAATTGCTGCTTCGGAAAGCCACCGGGTCCGCGTCTCGTCATGGTCATGACAACAGGAAGGGTCTGACTTTTGAATATAAAAAGGACCCTGCCATCCCACTTCAACCATCTCAACCACTCCAACAATCTCAACCACTTCAAGAATCTCAACTACTTCAACCATCTCAACCACCTCAGCCATCTCAGCTCAATCAATCCAACTCATTCAAGATGAAGTTCTTCGCCACCATCTTCGCCGTCGTCATGGGCGCCGCTGCCGTCTCCGCCAACGTTGCCGCCCCCCAAGACGTTAAGAGGTTCACTTGCATCGACCTCGGCAATACCTGCAAGGCCGACGGCTCCTTTGGCAACTGCTGCTCAGGCTTCTGCCTCCAGGAGAAGGGTGTAAGTTCCACTGACGACCCTTTTCCCTCTCTTCTCGCTCCATGCACCGTTCCGTTCAACCGCTCACGCTACCCGATGCACTCTAGGCTCTTGTCGGAATCTGCAAGTAACTTATGGGTTGCGCGCGGCCGTGCTGGATTCTTCACCACGCCAAGTCCGCATGGGAAGTGTCCCTTGTCGTTGCATTCGGGCAGAGGTTGATCCTTTGCTTGCAATGCGCCGCATCGGACCGAGGTCTCCCTCTATCAAGAGTTGTGTCAATTGTATAAAATGGGTTAGATATATACTTTAGCTAGCTTCTGAATGTATCATCTGCGTATCCGAATCCCTTGAAAAAGATTTTTTTTTATCTATACTAGTCATCGACATGTTTGGTATTGTCTGGTGAGTTGACTTGGAAGTCTCTTATGATACGGGCTGTGTTGTGAGAGTGCTGCCCGCTATCAGAGGTAGCTATCGAGAGAATGCGGAATTAACAGTAGGCAATGCAACTCCGCTAATGCACTCACCGTTGCTAAAAGAAAGTAAGCAAATTAAAACAAAATAAACGGAAAGCTTTGGCAACAGATGACAGCGCCCCTTTGGCGCAGCACCATCACCACGTCGCTAGTAGCGCCTCAATTGGGGCAAAACTGTTAGAGGGCGTACATACACTACCCGTTATCATCAAAACTCTGCGCCTTCCCCATCGCGCACAAAAACGCTGCGTTGCTGCTCTTCTTCTCCATCTACCATCTCGTCATTCATTGTTTTTCAGGAACGATGCGTCCTCTCGTTCCACTGTCCCATACGCGACGCAGCGCGCGGCTGTACTCGGTCGCGGCGCCTCCCCTGCGCATCAACGCAGCGCGTCTCCACGAGACGCTTCACCACACCTGCCAATGGGGCTCCGCGCACCGCTACGGCGAGTCCGTCCGCCCCCCCTCTCGTGCTTTATTTGATCCCTAACAAAGGCAGCCAGGGGTCCCACGCAGACGGGCATGAACCGCCTGGCGCTGACAGACGACGACGCGGCGGCCCGGACTTGGTTCCGCGACGCCATGGAGGATCTGGGCGCCACCGTCACCGTGGACCAGCTCGGCAACATGTTTGCGCGCAAGGCTGGCAAGGCGAAATCGTCGGCGCCCATGATTGCCATGGGCAGCCACCTGGACACGCAGCCCCGCGGGGGCCGGTATGACGGGATCCTGGGCGTGGTGGCAGCGGTGGAGGCGATGCGCACGCTCAAGGACAATAACTACGAGACGCACTTTGACGTGGGTGTCGTCAATTGGACAAAGTATGTAGCACATAACTACCGGAAGAGTACCCCCATGTATCAGGCGGCTAATGGAATGTAGCGAGGAGGGCGCACGATTTCCCGTTTCCATGATGGCGTCTGCCGTCTGGGCCGGCAAGATGACGCTCGAAGCCGCCTGGAACACGCGCGACGTCTTTGACCACAGCAAGACGGTCAAGTCGGAGCTCGCGCGCCACGGGCTCATTGGCGCTGTCGCCTGCTCACACGAGGCGTATCCGCTCGGCGCGCACTTTGAGCTACACATTGAGCAGAGCCCCGTCTTGCAGGACACGGGTCGGAAAATCGGCGTTGTGCAGGGCTCGCAGGCCTACAAGTGGTTCACCATTCGCGTTACCGGGCGGGACTCACACACGGGGACAACGCCGTTGTACATGAGGAGTGATCCGCTACTCGCAGCAGCCAAGATGATATCCCAGGCGCACGAAATCGCCAAGGGCTACGGGGCGCTGGCGTCGACGGGCATTTTCAAGATTCCAGCCACATCGTCGACAAACACCATTGCCGCCGACGTCTCGTTTACGCTCGACGTGCGGCATCCGGACGATTCCGTAGTGGCGACCGTGGTAGAAGAAATTGACGCGGCCTTTGCCAAGATTGCCAAGCAAGATGGCAAAGGTGTGCGCTACACGACGACGCTCGACACCGACTCGCCGGCCGTCCTGTTCGACAAGGACTGCATCCGGGCGGTTGAGAACGCGGCGACCAAGACGGTTGGGAGTGACGGGTGGTGCCATCTTACGAGCGGCGCCGGCCACGACAGCGTGTGCACGAGCAAGAGATGCCCTACGACCATGATCTTTGTCCCCTGCAAGGATGGCGTCAGCCACCATCCGGAAGAGTACACATCCCCGGAAGACTGGTAAGTGCCGTGCGCCGTCGGATTTATTGGGCTCATAACTAACGTCAAAAATAAAGTGCTCTTGGCGCGCAGACCCTGCTGGATGCTGTCGTGGAATATGATCAGTTCAAGGCGAACCAGTCTGCGTGAGTGGCGGCGCCGAGAAACGGGGCTCGCGGGGTGTGTGGGTCAGCATGGAGTCAGACGGGATTGCATGCAGAACGTTAGGCGAAGCTGTATACCTTCAATCAATCGAGTTAAAAAAATGTCCAACGTGGAAGATAAGCTTCGAGATGAAATCAACGATAATGCGGACAGCCTCTTGTCACTGACGCAGACGCTCGTACGGACGCCATCGACGAATCCGCCAGGGGATGTGTCCGCTGTGGCCTTGGCGGCGGCGGATCAGATTCGAAAATTGATACCGGAAAGCGACATCTCCACCTTGGAGACCGGCCCAGGCATCACCAACGTTGTTGCCGTGATTCGCTCGGGACACGGCGGAAAGCGGCTCGTTTTTAGCGGCCACCTGGACACGTATCCGATCGGCGAAGCTTCTCGGTGGACGCTGGATCCCTTTGGCGGCCAACTGAGCAGGGACGGCCAGTACGCCTATGGTCGCGGGGTGTCGGACATGAAGGGGGGCATCGCGGCGTCCATTATTGCCGCACAGGCACTGGCGCGCTGCAAAGACAATTGGCGCGGCGACGTGGTGATTGCGCTGGTGGGGGACGAGGAGACCATGGGCACACTGGGCACGGCGCACCTTTTACAGCACGTTGCAGAGGTTGGCGAGGCGGACGCCATGATTTGCGGCGATGCCGGGTCACCGCTGATTGTACGCGCGGGGGAAAAGGGACTGCTGTGGCTCGAGGTAGAGGCCAGCGGGCAACCAGCGCACGGGGCTCATGTGCATCGCGGCTGCAACGCAATTGACCGATTGATGGCGGCGCTGTTGCAGCTCAAGTCGCTGGAAAAGCTCGAGGTCGCGGGGCCAAAGGATGTGAGGGAGGCAATCAAGGCGGCCCAGCCAGTGTCCGAGCCTCTGGGCGGGGCTGGTGAAGCCGGCGTCCTTGGGAGCGTGACGGTGAATATCGGCACGATTTCCGGCGGGACGTCGACGAACCTGGTGGCGGAGAAGGCGTCGGCGTCGCTGGACTTTCGGCTGCCCATGGGGGTGACAACGGCCGCGCTGTCTGCAGAGATAGCGAAAATGCTCGACACGGCAGATGGGATACGCTATGATATTGTGCGGGCCTACGAAGCGTCGTGGACTCCACCGGAAGAGGAGATTGCGAGGCACGCGCTGGAGGTGACAAGGCTGATGGTGGACAAACGGGCGGTGGTGAACATGCGCGTGGGAGCCTCTGATGCGCGGTTGTTCAGAGCGGCTGGGATCCCGTCTGTGGTGATTGGGCTGACGCCGCACAACATGGGAGGCCCGGATGAGCATGTAGAGGTTAGAGAGCTTGTGCAGGTGGCGCAGATTCATGCGCTGACTGCGTATCGATTTTTGCGAGGTGATGGCGGGCTGGCGGTAGAATAGTACTGAAACGAAACGAGAATAGAACTGCTGGCGATTTGATAAAACGACGCGCGAGGTTCGTCTCGTCTAGGTTCCGGATGAGCAGGTTTCGTCGGTGAGGGCTGACGATTTCGGGGCTACATCTGCCATGCGCTAGGGCCATGATGGGCATATTGATACCGCAACGGTTGGGCGACGGCACAGGCATCGCTGGACCGAGAAGCAGCAGGCCAGGACATGCCGATGCATCCGCCGTGGAGCCGGTGTTAGCGTTGGCGCTGGCGTGGATGGAGGATGGAGAGTGGCCGTTGAACAATAGCGAGGGCCGAGAATTGATGGGTCGGTCTAGGGAGGGAAGTCGACGCTATTTCGAGATGGTCAACAGGTGTAGCAAACGCGACGAGCTTGGGTCCAGGGAACCGTCAATCGGGGAGCTGGCATGGCCTGAGGCTGCTGCATGGTTATCAGATTGAGGTGACGAGGGAAATAATGGAGGATAGTGTGGGGATAGTGGATGGGCGTGATTGTGCATGACAGAGGTTGTGCGCGATGCTGCAAAGGGATGTGGTGGTGGTGATGATGGAGTTGGGTTCGGTGGGAGGCTGACATGGCTGACATGGGTGTGAGGAGACGGGCGGTGGAAAGGGGTTGCTGCTGCTGTCTACCTTGGACTTTGTACTCGGTGTTTTCCTGGAATTGTCCTAAATTATAACTAGTTTAGATAGTATTCGGAATTGATGGAATTTTGTTGGTTAAATTGAACGATCATCTTATGTCCAGGTTGGGCACACACGATACAGGGCGCTGGGGTGGACCTTGTCAGCGACAGCGGTGCAAGTCGGCAACTTTGGAGGCATCCCGAGAGTACGATATGGGACGAGAGTGGAAAAATAAATCGCGTCCGTGTCAAGAACGCTGAGACGGACTTGTGTCTTGAAGAGGACCGAATGTACAAATTACAGTAGTTACATCCATACCGGTCAAAGTCCATGCCAAGACTGATCTTCAACGAACCCCCGTAAGGCCAGTCTCGACTGTCTCGACTGTCCCTCTCAGCCCGCTAAACTATTCGGAAGAGTGGCGGGTGGATTCTCGGCGTGCGGCACGACACGAGGCCACGCAATCCTGAATTTTTCTTTTAACTATTTCATTTTATTTTATTTTATTTCATCCTTTTGACAAGCTTTTTTTCCCGAGCTCCAGCGAAGAAAAGGCCAAGCAATCCAGGTCCCCGTCTCCTAGTCAAAAGGACCTGACGTCGTCGTCCTCTCTCTTCTCCGCCCTCCTGGCACGTCTGTCCTCTTCTCGCCTCCCTAAGCGAAAAATGGCCTCTCTCAGCACCTATCCCAGCAGCACATCATTCCATCTCTCTTGTTAAAAAGAAGCACATAATAATACGCACAGTATCCGTACACGCAGTCGGCTGGCCCACTGCACACCGGGGAGCCGCAATTATGGAGCGTTTGCACGAAAAGGACATGGCAACAGTCCCTGAAATCGTGGCAGTGCAACAGCCCGATGCCGCCTCCGCCTCAGACCTCGATATGGAGCTAACCTCGACAACACCACCCGCGCCCTCCCACCACCACAGTCATCCCCCTCATCACCACGATGCCGCTCCCGAAAATGCATCTGGTATTACCGAGATTGGCCACCAGCAGCGTGTTCGCCTCGCCCGCCACCCTGCCACCGGCGTTTACGCAGCCGTCCTCGAGCAGCGCTTCCGAAACAACTTGGGTCTCGCCGTCGGCTTCCTAGAGCTCGCCAACGCTGGCGATTTTGCCGCCAATGTCTGGAACCAGATCCCCGTCCCCATCTATGCCATTGTCTGCATGGCTATTGGTGCGACCGGTGCTGGCATCCTGTCCGTCTTCGCCTTTGACGATGCCCGCTACGCCTGGCGCAACGTCGTCTTCCTGCGGCGGCAGCGCGCCCAGCTCAAGGAGACGCTCGAGCAACGTGCTACGCAGGGCCACGCCGCCCGCGATGTGCGCGTCCTAACCGAGCTCAACCTGCGCGAGCTCGGCTGCGAAACCGTCAACCGCTTCGGCATGGACGTGCTCATGGGCTTTGGTGCTGTCCTTATCTGCGTCGGCACCTACATGGCCATTGGCGGCGCCAACGAGACTGTCTGGCTGGCTAGTAACATCCTGTCCGGCTATCTTGGAAACACCCCCATTGCGCTCTACGGCCTCGTCAACTCGGGCTGGGCCGCCTACCTCGCTGTCAAGACGGAGGGCCACGTACGCGCTGTGGCCCGCGCCATGCCTGACTCTCTCGAGTACAGGCTGGTCAAGCAGCGCGGGAAAAAACTGCAGCTGTACTGTGGCATCAACGGCGCCATAACTCTCGTCGGTGGTGTCGCGTCCCTGCTGACAGCTACTCAGTGGTGGGCCTACGTCATCCTCATCCCCGTCATCGTCCTCTCCTTTATCTGCAACTGGTTTTGGCGAACGCGGCTGGGTTACAGCCACGACGACATGCGCCAGATGCCCGACATGGGCGTCGAAAAGCTGTCCCGGGTGCTTCTCTTTGCTGCACAGGCAAAGGATGGGCTCACCCGAGACGCGAAAGCCGCTGAAAAGGACCTTGTGCGGCAGGCCGCCACCCTGCCCGAGGCGCTTGACCTCATCGACACGTCGGGCCTGCTCGAGGCATTTTGCGTCAAGGTCGTCTCTGACAGCCGCCTCTGCTACGCGCTGTGCGATCCCAGCGCAGAGCACGTCGAGGTTTCGCTGGCCGACATTGCAGCTCTCCCCGACGTCCACCATCCTGCGCTGCTTGAGGCGGCGCACGACTGCCTGCGCACCGCTGGCGTGCGACGCTTTGCCCACCTTGAGCGATTCACGGCAGAACTGCTGGGCATTTACACTCACCAATGTCAATCATCCACAGATCTGGAATCAGCCAAGAACTAGTGAATTTCTTCACGACGAAAACGTGCATTTTACAACTGGTACATATGATAGAGACCTAGATCAGCTGAATACTATATCGTTCATCGCCTGGCGCTATTCGCAGTGTCAATTCTTCCACCACACGCTGGGTTCTCGGGATCAATTTCTTCAACCGCCATCATCAAGATACTATAGAGCGAGTCAGGTCTTGTCTGACAAGGAGGCCGCATACTGTCGGCCGTTGCCGGTTGCACGATGGCTTGAACCGGTGGGGCCGCAACACAAGTGTCACAGTGCATCGAGATTCCCACGCGGCGAACAAGGCGAAAAACCCGGGCAACACGACAAGGCAAAAAATTGGTTTACGATCGGCACAAAAAAATGCGCCAAACAGAAGGTGCATGTTTTTTTCTGCCCACTCCTCAATGGGGATATTGTTACAGCCAGAGTCGAGGCCCCGTTGGAGGCGCAATGAGGTGATGTCATGGATAAAAACAAGGCCAGCCACACACATAAACAAAGACGAGATGAAACGGCCGTGGCCCAACTAGTCACCGCTGAGCGCTCATTTTTATTATTATTAAAGAGACCCAGCCCTATCTGTCTTGGACGCCGTTTCCCGTCGACTCCTTCCTTCTCCGTCGCCGGTACATCGCCAAGGAATAGACCGGTCCAAGCTCCGAGACAATTTCTGCAACGGCGCCCAAGCGACTATGAAGCTCAACACCACCGGTGCGCTAGCCCTCTTGGCAGCCGTTGAGATCGGCAGGGCCGCGCCCGCTCCCACACCAGCGCCTACACCAGCGCCGACTCAGGCTCATTTTGACCGTTACAGTGCTTCCCCCCCCCAGCCGACGCCCGTGCCGGTCCAGCCCCGCGGCCTCGGCGACGACCTGTCCAGCTACGTCAAGAGCTTAGGGAGTGACATTGACAGCAAGATCTCGTCGCTCGTCGGCGACGGCCTGCTCAACTTTCCGCACGGCTTCCCGACGGGCACTGCCGTAGAGAGCGCCCTAGGCATCACGGCCGGCGCGCTCGATGCGCAGCCCACGCGGGTGCTCAACCTGCCGTACGTTTTTTTAACAAATACCTTGCAAGTGACGGGCTAACTAGATGGAAACAGTGCCTATGCAAACTGGACAGACAACGGCTGGAACGTCCGCGTACGGGGCAACGTGTACAAGGTGCCAGACGTGAGTCAGGATACCATTGATCATTTGGCCGACGGTTTTCTGGTCGGGACAAGTGTCAAGGACCTTGCGGAGAATGAAAAGACGCAGGCGCGCAACTTGACGAGGGAAATCTTTGTCGTGCAACAGGGTCATGATAATGTGACTGTGCGGTTTGTCGTGCCCAGCAGCAATGCGTCTTCTCCACGGGGAGGCGCCTACGTCAACGCCGTAAGTGCATGCCTCAAGCTTATGTTGAACTGCACAGTGACTAATGCACTTCCAACATCAGAAAGGCGGTGGCCAGGAATTCACACTGCCGTATGAAACTACAGCCGAGGGCGACTTTGACGTCTTCGTCCCGCTCCGCAACGAATCCAGCAGAACAAACGGCACCAACGCCTACCTTGTCCCCGGCAATGCGACAGAGGCAATCCAGACGCTCACCATGTACGTCAACGGGACCGACACGGGCAACGCGACCGCCTACCTCGTGCCGCCAAAGGGCGTGACTATCGTGTCCGATATTGACGACATCCTGCGCGTTACCAAAATCTACAAGCCCAAAGACGGGCTCCTCAACACCTTTGCGCGGCCGTTTGTCCCTTGGATGAACATGCCCGACATCTACAGCAACTGGTCCTCGTCGGCTCTCACCTCGCTCCATTTCCACTACCTCACGACGACGCCCGAGCAGGGCACACGGCCGTACATGGACTTCATTTTCTGGACTTACCCCGCCGGCTCCTTTGACACGCGCCCACTCAACTTCTCCAACACCAAGGAAACGCTCGCCATCCGGCGCTTCCTGCTCGACCGCCTGTTCCAGACGTTTCCGCAGCGCACGTTTGTGCTCGTCGCCGACACGAGCAACGCCGACGTCATGAAGGCGTACCCGGCCATGTACAAGGACTACCCCGGCCGCGTGAGCTGCATCCTGCTGCGCAACACGTCGGCGACGGACAGCGACGACAAGCTGCCGTACAATACCCAGGGCTTCAAGGATATCCCGCAGGATAATTACATGTTCTTCAAGATCCCGGAGGACCTGACCGGCCTGGACATTGAGAACGGAAGGTGCTGGAATGCATCGGTGCCGCAGAACGTGACCTTTGCCGAGCAGGGCCTGCCGCTGGGCTTGGGCAAGAAGAGCGATGCGGTCAACACGGTATCGCCGGGGTATGCGCTGTCCGCGGTCGTTTTGGTGGCGGCTTTGATGGTGTTTTTGTAAATAGCTGAAACCTACGTTGACGCATGAGCGAGCTGTGTCTTTTTTTAAATTTTTCAAGATGAGAACAAGATGGTGTGTCGGGTGTTGTGAGTGTTGCAGTGTTGCGGCCCACCAATCATCAAATGGCGGGGCGGGACTGAAGACGCACGGAAGATAACGGACCCCATCCCGGAGCTCGGTGCCGGAGCTCGGTGCTAAATCCGGTAACGGCCGCCCGTGCAGGTAGCGCCGAGGAATGCTGCCAGACTCGCCCATGTACGCCTGTACAACCGGCATTTTCTCCGCGTATTTTTTTGATCTGTGAGCGTGCCTACATTTATCCAATCACATCACGCATTACACGCTGTATGACACGGCTACCAGCAAGCATGATCCTGGTCGCCCATCACCCCGCCTTCTACAAGCAGTTCTCCGACATGAACAGCACGCGGGGTCGACATGCCCGCTTCGGAAATACACCAAACGCGTCACCTACATGATCTACCCCCATTACCGATGAACTGGCTCCCAACAATGCCAAGCTCGGCTTACACGCGCCTTACACGTGATGCGGAGTCTCCGCCTTGTTAGCATGCTCCGCAGATACGCTCGACATTAAGCGGCGACATCGGTGATGCGAGGCTGCTTCCCCTCACTTACACACACACACACAAACGCACCATGGCCGACACGACCATCTTCGTCAACGGGCGCATATACACCTCGACGGCGGACCAGCACGCGCAGGTCCCCGTGTTTGCCGAGTGCATGGTCGTCGCCGACGGCCTGATCCGGCACGTCGGCGCCAGCACGGATGAGCCCGTGCAGGCCGCCCGGGCTGCCGGCGCCCCCACGCAGGACCTCGCCGGCCGCTACCTGCTGCCGGGCTTCATCGACGGCCACCTGCACCTGCTCATGGTCGGGCAGGCGCTGCAGAAGATCAGCCTCGACCACTGCCGGACGCTGGCCGACGTGCGCGCCGCCATCGCCGCCGGCGCCGCCGCACACCCCGCCGCCACGCGCCTTTTTGCCCGCGGCTGGACGCACAGCATGACCCCCGACGGCGTCCACTGCGGCGACCTTGACGACATCGACCCCCGCCCCATCTTCGTCGACACAAAGGACCTGCACTCCACCTGGTGCAACAGCGCCGCGCTCGCCGAGGTGTGCGAACGCATGGGCCTGCCGCACGACGCACCGGACCTGCCGGGCGGCACCCTGCAGCGCGGCCCCGACGGCCGCCTCAACGGCGTCTTCAACGAGGGCGCCGTGTTCCAGCTCATCTGGCCGTTTGTCGCGACCGTCGCGTCCATGGACGAGAAGATGGCCGCCATCAAGGCCGCCATTGCCCACTTTAGCAGCGCCGGCTACACCGGCATCGTCGACATGGCCATGGACGACAACATCTGGGAGCCGCTCATGGCGCTGCGCGCGCACGAGGGGCTCGGCCCCATGCGCATCGCCGCGTACTGGCTGCTCAAGCCGCACGACTCGCTCGACGCGGTGCTCGCGCAGATCGACCGCGCGGCCGACATGGCGAGTAAGTTCAACGCCGCCACGACGCCCGACTGCCGCGTCGTCGGCATCAAGGTCATCTGCGACGGCATCGTCGATGCGTGCACGGCCTCGCTCACCGAGCCCTACGCGAGCGGTGCGCACCCGGACCCGCTGTGGCCGGCGGCCGTGCTGCACCAGGTCGTGGCGCGCGCGCACGCGCTGCACCTGCAGGTCGCGCTGCACGCCATCGGCGACCGCACCATCAGCATGGCCGTGGACGTGCTGGCGGCCGACACGCACG
>NW_006271975.1:1530170-1545544 GCF_000225605.1 Cordyceps militaris CM01 | reverse complement strand
GACGCGCGGCGTCTGGGCGCGCTGGGCATCACGGCGTCCGTGCAGCCGGTGCACGCGGACCCGGCGATTCTGCGGGCGTGGCCGCGGCTGCTCGGCGCGGAGCGCTGCGCGCGCGCGTTCGCCTACCGCGAGTTCGCCGACGGCGGCGCCACGCTGGCGCTGGGGTCCGACGCGCCCACCGCGCCGCACCTGCCGCTGCCGAATCTGTACGTGGCCACGACGCGCCGCTCGTACCGCGAGCCGGCGCTGGCGACGGCGGTGAATCCGGGCTTTGCGCTGACGGTCGCGCAGGCGGTGGCGGGCGCGACGCACGGGTCCGCGTACTCGTGCTTTGCGGACAAGGAGACGGGTAGTCTGGAGGTGGGCAAGAAGGCCGACTTTGTGGTCGTCGAGGGCGAGCTGCTGCCAGAGAAGCTGATGGAGGCGGTGGTGAGTGAGACGTGGTTTGAGGGGCGGCGGGTGTTTAAAAGGGAGTAGGTGTGAAGACGGAATGGGACGTTGTCAGTGCAAGGGAGACAAGATTACAGGAAACAGTGGGAAACAGGTTTCAGGATTAGAAAAGCTCTTTATTACCTAGAGTGGCTTGGGAGCAGGTTCGGAATTTCAATTTCTCTGAGCTTTGTGCACTCTCCGATAGTTTTAAAATTCTCTGAACGTTAGGCTGGAAGGACATTGGGAATACTCTGAAAGGATTAAAATATAGAAGATGAATAAGAACGTACAAGAAGAGAAACAAAATTGGAATGATAAAGAAGTTAATAAATAATACGAAAACAGTATAAATTCGGAGTATTCCTAACCGGCACCGACAGTGTCAACGTCTGCAAGGCATGAAGACCATGCTCTGCAACGCCACACGCATGACCACCTGCCCACCCAGACACTCGAATTTGAGGAGCTGGACGTTGGTGGCCAGGTACTCTACGACACGGCCACAGACGTGTGGAAGTATTTTGAACTGGACAAGCAACGGTGGCCCAGCACTATCAGGAATTTGAAAGGATAGCATGTGGAAAGCAAGACTGTGACTGTATTCCTCATGTACAATAAACTATATCTTCTTCACAGCAACCGGTAGCTTACCCTTCGCCGTCTCCACGTCATAAATAACATCAACCGCCGCCCGAAACGCCTCCAGGGTCGGCTCATACACCACTACGACATTCCTCACCGCGTGCTCCTCCAAGAAGTCATACGGCGCACACGTGGCAATGCTAATGAGCACTCTTTCCCCTCTGCGCCTCGCAATTTCCAACCCCAGCGCGTGCTGATACGGCGCCTCGCGCGCATTGCGCGTCGCGAGGAGCACCACGTCGGCCTCGTCAATCTGCGCCCACTGCGCATCGCTCAGCGGCCGCTGCGTGTAGCGAATCTCCTCCAGCGCGGCACAGTGCGCGCGGATCTCGTCGCCAAACGAGCTCGACACCCACGGCACGCGCGTCGGCTGTGCGGCGGCGGCGTCGCCGCTGTTGACGGCGCCGCCGCCGCCGACAGGAACGTCCGGTCCGGGGGAGACGAACACGGTGCGGGCAGAAGGCGATACGGGGAAGACGCCGGGTTGGACGCGCACGACGGTGGCCGAGTCGGCGTAGACTTTGCGCGCGAGCGCGGCGCCGCGCGCGTTGATGGCCGCGAGCGCTTTGTCAGTGCGTATCTGGAGCGCGCGGCCCCAGTTGGTGAACGTGGCCTTGAGCGCGCGGATGCGCTCGAGAGACTCGTTGATGCGCGTGTGTTCAATCTCGCCCGTTTCCAGGGCAGCGCAGACGCGGTCAATCGCAGCCGTCTGGAGCTCGTAGGTGTGGCAGATCATGAGGCTGTCGACGCCAGCCTGCAGCGCCATCAGCGCGCCCTCGACGGTGCCGTACGTGGCGCGTATGCCGTCCATCTCGAGGCAGTCCGTTATAATCACGCCATCAAAGTCAAACTGGTCGCGCAGGATGCGCAGCACGCGCGGGGACAGCGTGGACGGTGTGTCGTCGCCCGTGATCCGCGGCAACGCAATGTGCGCCGTCATGACCATTTCGATGCCATCTCGGACGGCTTGCCGAAACGGCAGCAGCTCTGTGGCTTCGAGTTGTTCGCGGTTCTTGTCGATGCGTGGCAGCCCGTAGTGCGAGTCGGTGACGGTGTCGCCGTGGCCAGGAAAGTGCTTCACGCAGGGGACGACGGTCCTGCCGCGCATGCCTTTTGCGCAGGCGGCGGCGAACCGCGCCACTGTCTGGGGGTTGTCGCTCGGGCTGCGCACGCCAATGACGGGGTTCAGCGGCTCCGAGTTGACGTCGGCGACGGGTGCGTAGTTCATGTTGATGCCGAAATGGCGGAGCATGTCGGCGGTGGCGTCGGCGACGGCGTCGGCGGCGTCCAACGAGCCCGTGGCCGCGAGCGCCATCGGGCCGGGCAGCTGCGCGGCCACGGGCGGCGCGATGCGCGTGACGAGCCCGTTTTCCTGGTCGATGGCGAGGAGCAGCGGCTGGGCGTGGCCGGCGTCGCGGGCGAGCTGCTGGAGGTCATGGCAGAGGGTGCGGAGCTGCGCGGCGGAGCGCACGTTGCGCTTGAAGAGGACGACGGCGCCGACGTGGTAGTCTTGGATGAGGGAGGTGATGGCGCTGTTGACGGTGGTGTCGTGAAAGCCGACAGCAAAGAGCTATGCAAGGTGAGTGAGTGAGTGGTAGGTGAGGGGATGGGGATACGTACCTGGCCGACTCTTTTACGCTGTTCGATTGTCACCATTTTGATGAATTGTAGGAAGTGGTGTTTTTGAGAGATGAATTGCTCAATCCAGATTGGAGTTGCTCCTGTAAATATACAAACGGGGTCGACGGGCTTCAGTCGGGTAACTGAGCCGACGGGCTTCCCCTCAACGTGGGGGAACCAAGACACCCCACGATAGGACGTAACGTGTGCTCCCCCACCAATTGTCGGTAGCACATGGTCTGCAGTGCGATTGGAGATTAATCTTTGAATTCCGTGATATTGATACTTGTATGGTACAGTCTGGCCCCGTTCCACCCCAAGAGCCCCAAAACGCCGATATATGAACAAGAAAATAATAAAAAATCCGAAAAGATGGGTCGACAGATGGCAATTACAGGTCAACAAAGGACAACGAAGGAGCAACACTCTGCGTGCCCTCGATGGTAGAATCAAACAAGAAAAAAAACAAGAGTGTATCCCCTAGTAGGCGTCTGTAAACTCCGTCTGGCCATCCATAATGGCATCGGCATTCAAGCGGACACTCCACTGCACCATGTCCGTGTGCGGCTCGTTCTGGAACTCGGTTCCGTGGTCGCCAATGTTGCTGTTGCTCGACTTTGGACCGACGGGGCGGTGGTGGTTGAAGATGGGGGGCTGGGCGGCGATGCAGTTGTGCTTGCGGCGGCCAGCGAGGCCCATGCAGTAGAAGCGCAGCAGGATGTCCAAGGGGTCCTTGACCTCGCGCAGGCCAATTTCGCGCAGCAGGCCGCGGGCGCCCTGTTGCGTGACGGCGTAGCCGAGCGAGCAAACGCCGTTAGACACGTGGTGGACGGCGCGGGTGCGCTTCGGGTAGTCCTCGATGAGCGTGTGCGGCTTGGGCGCAAAGGACCACAGGCCCGACGGCGGCACCGTCGCATCGTCGGTGTGGATGACGCGACCCATGGGCAGGCCCTCGGAAGCGGCGGGGAAGCTCATGCCGCAGTGGCCGAGCCACATCATCTCCCACTCGTCGCCGTAGGGCGAGATTTTTGGCGTCACAGTGCGCGGGAGCGCGTTGATGTCGAACTCGGGCACGGTGGCGTTCTGCTTGTCGTCGTTGCGCGGGTAGGTCGAGTCGGCGTACGACGAAGTGCTGCCGGCGAGGGGCTGCGTCAGGGCCTGGGTCGAGAGGGCGAGGTCTTGCATGATGGAGCGGATGCGGACATCCCAGTCCGAGTCGTCCTCGAGAACGAGCGCGGAGGAAATGTTGAGGCGGACGATTCTAGGAGGCGGTCGTGTCAGCGCATGTCATTTGATTGCGAGGTGATGCATGGGGTGAGGGGTCGATGGGTTAGATGGCGTTCGCAAGGGAGACGTACTCTTGCAGGGCGTTGATGTGGCCACGCCAGCAGCCGAGCTCGCCGCCTTCAAGGTGCTTTCCATCTTCGCCAACCGGGATGGCCTTTTCAGAAATATTGTCGCCCATGGGTCCGTCAATGAACTCGATGGACAGTTCGCTCAGGGCGGCCTGCAGAGCCATGCCGTCGCGTCGATCAGTGCGGGAGGCGAGGCCCATGACATAGATTTTCTCAAACTGCAGTGGTCAGCGATGGTTGTACAAAGACTCCAGAAACAGACAAAATTACGTACACCCAGCGTGCTGTTGTTGATATTGTCGAGAATGTTGTTCCCGTAGAGAGCCTTGGCGCGGTCCCTCACCGGCTGGATGCGGTGGCTCTGTAGCAGGATCCAGACGAAGCCAACGGCGGCCGCAATGGCCACGATGAAGCGCTTCGACATGGGCACGGCAAAGAGGCGGGCGGCGGGACCCGACTTTGGATCGGTCGCGTACATTTGTTCTCGGGTGGAGGTGATGAAGAGAGGATCACGGTTGGGTTGAAGGAGGCAAAAAGTCCCAGGGCAGGGGAAGAGAGGAAGCAAGAAGCAAGAATAGAGAAGGAATATTGGGTCTTGGGGTGACCAGATGCGGACCGGGAAGCTCTAGGTAAAAAGAGGCTTAGTTTATCGCGGCCCCCTTACTCTTTTGTTTTTGCTGGAATGGGGAGCGGCTGAGGGACAAGGCAATAGAAGGGAGAAGAGGGGTTAATAATAATAATGGACGATTTATCTATGAATTTACTAATTTGTACTGCCCCCTTATTGGCAGAAGAAGAAAAGAAAAGCCTAGCAATGTTGGTACTCGGTAACGAATTGACTGGCCCAGCTGGGCTGGAATTCTGGTGGCGTTGGGAGGCGCCCCCTTGGGCCCTACAGCCCCTACAGCCCCAGCAGTGGCCACTCAGTTGTAGCGGTTGTACCGGTTCTAGCCTCTCTCGTACCACTAATAATCATGGATTAAACGCTCGTATCCCACTGGCCAGGGTGCAAGGCCAGCCTTGCACTTGTCTCGGCTCGGAAATTCCACTGTCCACCTGTCAAGGCTGTTGCGGGTCTGCTGAAAAACTGTTATCCGTATAACCACTGAGATGTCAGGGGTATTCCAGGGATGATACCGAATAATAATACTCGGCGCATAGAGGGAAAAAGAAGACAAAAAATGTCTGCAGACTCTCTTTCAGCCTTCTACCCGACGCTCAAAGTTGCGCCACGTGCCTCAATGCGCTTTTTACTAATCACGCCACACTATGCGCTCGATGGTTGTCCCGTGCCGTAGCCGCATTCGCATTGCTTCTCGCAACGGAGATTTTCCAAAGTTATGCTGGACGCGTCTCGTTCCTGGTCTGGTGGAGCGTCTGAAACGTCGCGCCGAGAATCACTACCAGTGCAGATCAAGCTTCAACTTTCTAGTTAACTAGGTGCAGATCCCCAAACTTAGGATGCTGATCATACCAGCCGACAATCTTGGCTTGACGGAATTGCATCCGCATCTTATGTAACTATGTTTCCTGTCTCGTTCCGAAAACCTGGAATTTTTTATTTATTTTATGCTTGGCATGTCACTCGAAACGTACGTTACACATGATTCAGAGCAAAGTACTCTGTACTATTCTGCATTTCCAGTCGTGGTTTCACCTTCCATCGCATAACCGCAACATTGAAACCTCGACTCCATCTCCAACAGTTGCAAGCACTTAGACTATACCAATAAAGCCTGCGAAGCAACAAAAAAAAGCGCAAACGGCCACGGCCATCTAGCAAAAGTCGTCGTGGCCCGAGCCGCCATCACGGCAGCCCCGGTCACAAAAAGTGACGTAGCGGATGTCGCCGTTCGACCCGCCCGCGCAGTAAAATATGGTATTGTAAATATGCGCCTTGTCAATCGGAGAGCTGACCCTGCTGAGCTCGTCCAGAATCTGGGGCAGGTAGTTGCCTGCCAGAGACCAAGTCAGTAATCTACCAGATGCTAGGGAGTCTGCCACAGCCGCGCTGTACCTTTGCTCAAGAGCCCGGCGCCACAGTACCGGAGACCGGTGTTGCAGTTGTCGGCCGCGGCAAACGATGCGATAGCCGCGACGGCGGCAAGGGAGAGGACGGAGCTGTTGACCATTTTGGATTGGGGGGCGTCGTAGATGGGAGTTGTTGGGTCAATGGCGAGACTATGTAGAGCGAGGTCTGATGCACGACGCAATGGAAGCGGTGGTTTAACTGTCTTTTATACTTTTTGCAATCCATCTCTCGCCATCATCTTTGCAGTATCAGCGAGCTGACACTGGGCAAAGAGTGACGCAGATGGGATGATGCCCCTTCGGGTAGGTCGTACGGAGTATTCACAGAAATACGACCCTACTTCCGAGCCATGGTAAAGCCTAAATAGGTTATGGCCGTGGTATTACCACATCTTTACCAATCCTGGCATCTAGGCTGTCAGGTCATTGGTTCAGCTCGCACAGAGTCTCGGTGTATTGAGGTGCGTTTGTTCACAGCCAGTATTGCCTGCCTTCCATCACCCTATACGAGCTTCCCAAAGGAATTTGGACAAGACACGGTGATGATCGTATATGATTCGCAAAAATTCTGGAGTCGGGGTAGAAAATTTAAGCCTGCACTGCCAAAACGCTGCACGCTGTGTTGAACTCTGCTTTGTGCCTGATAAGTCTTCCCGGGTAAAGAACTGCTTGCTCGCTTGAAGCACTCGACGCTGAATCTTGGTTAAAACACAACGGTATCTTGTATATTGCATGTGTTGTATGAGTTAAAAAAAAATTGTCAATGTGTGTGATGTGCACACAATCCTTGACCTGCGTGCGGCTTCTTTCCTTCTCCACCTCACGCAGCTGGGCGCTGTCCGCACAACATACACCTTTCATCACGTTACCTTGGTCACTACCTTCATCGCCGACTATCTTGGTCACTACATAGAAGAGGCCTGAAGCACCAGGGCCCAAGACACCTGCTTTATACGCCATGTCAGACGTCAAAGTCGAGCATGTTCCGGCCAGCCACTTGCCGGCAGGCACCCACAAACCGAATAGCTTCCTGCCAGTGCGGGCATGCATCTTCGACATGGACGGTCTTCTCATCGACTCGGAAGACAAGGTCGCCGAGACCCTCAACGAAATACTAACTCGCTACGACCGCCCGCCGCTGACCAGCCGCATGCGCTGCCAACTGATGGGCGTGCCGGGCTCGTCCAACAGCGACCTGTTCCACGACTGGGCGCAGCTGCCCATCCCCCGCGAGCAATACGCCCAGGAATCGCACCACCTCATGTACACGAAATTCGCGCAATGCAGGCCGCTACCAGGCGCCTTTGCGCTCGTGTCCAAACTGTCAGGCGCCCGCGGCCAACCCCCCCACAGCAGGGTCGAATTGGCCGTCGCGTCGACCAGCTCCGTGGCGTCCTACCGGCGCAAGATGACGCAGCCGGAAACGAGTGCGCTCATGGGCCTGTTTCCCCAGGAGCGCATCATCTTGGGAAACAACCCGTCCATGCCGCAGCATAAGAAGAAACCGGCCCCGGATGTCTACGTGATTGCCCTTGAGGTCCTGAACGAGACGCGGCCGCCCGGCACCAGAGCGATTGAGCCAAACGAGTGCCTCGCCTTCGAGGATAGCATCGCAGGGGTCGAGGCCGCAAGGCGCGCCGGTATGAGAGTTGTTTGGGTGCCGCATCCTATATCGCTGAATGAGTCCGACCGCACGCAACAGAGCAAGATTTTGGCAGCTAGGTCTGGAATGTTTGACCTTGGCGATGAGCATCAGCTGGGACAGATAGACGATGGATGGGGCGAATGCATCCAAAGCCTAAGCGAATTTGACTATGAGAAATATGGCATATTTTGTTCAGATCAATAGGTAATATGGGATCTATTTGAATATAGCTGACCCTCAAAGTTGCGCCGCACGCATCGAAGAAGTCGCGATCTGAAATCGTAATCCATTCCCGTAAGCACTTGGTTTACAACTAAGCTAAATCCACGTTGTGACGCCACTCAACAGGCAATCTTCTTGCATCCCGCTAATACAGATATACACATGGTGCGAACCACTAGCCAATCTCGCGCCCTGTTTAGCCGCCCACTGTGGATGGGAAGGCACAACCGAGTACGATCTTCTGCAGGATTGAGCAAAAAAGCGGTGACTTGACCTCTTTTTATTTCTTGGTCATGGCGGTTGCTGAGGAGCCGCAACCAGCTGAAGATTCGCAGTTCTGCGAAGAATATCAGATAGCCGACTCTTCTCAATTCATTACTTTGTCAAACTGCTGGGTATTTTCAGGGTCGATAAATCTTTACGATCAGATTGAACCATGAGCGAACACCAGGCCTCCAAGCCCCTCAGTAAGATTGCGACTAGAGAGTCATCACTAGCTTCCCTAACGAGAAATGTCTATAGAAAGCCCAGAGAACTATGCTCGAGCTATCATCTCGCTTGCAAGACGATATGCCAACAACTCAGTGTTTCCTGGAAACAATTATGTCGACCTTGCCGAATGGATGTTGCAAGACCGCAATATCCTGACAGGTCCAGCCAAAACCCCACCAGTTGCATATAAACCAGATGAGGCGAAAAATCTTGTCATAGCTTACCACAGCGCAGATAATAGATGGCACGTGGAGAGCTATGGCTCGGAGGCATGTCGGTCGTTATACAGTGACGTGCGCAGCTCTTTTGGTGATCTAGGAGAGATTGTCTTCATTCGCGGATTCATCTCTCCTCAGTGGGTAGCTACGATTGGAAGCAAGTACAGCATTGACCCAGAGTTTTTTCGTCGGCACATGGATTTTCTGTCGGTGAGTGTTGAGAGGCATGCATTCAGCTCTCCATCACTTGCCAGCTCATCAAGCAACATTTTTCGCCTATGTGTGACCACCATACTCCACAGGGACGACTTTGGCGACGGAAACGTCCGTCTGCAACGATCTCAGCAGTCTAGGGAAATGGCAAAGTACAGAGCACAGCTCAGGTCCTCAAAAATCACATGTGGCGATTCAGTGGTGCGAGAGTATGGCACGCTTTGCTCTTCATTCTCCATCGTTGAGCAATGGATTTCATTGTGCATCGCAAAAAGCGCGAATGGATGGACAGGGAAGTTTATCCTCGGATATTTGGAGAAAAAGGTCCAACCTGATCACAGTGGTAGCGTGGATGGATCATGAACGGCCGCTTGAGCAATCGCCACAGGGGCCGTGGACAAGCCACAGTCGAAACAAGGCAACGGCATTACCAGTCGTGCAACATCATCCTAAGATGGCCTTCAGGACGACTACCAATAGACTGGAAAGCGGCAACAGCCCAGCTTCACATACAATGCAAAGTACGGCGGTGCTTGCGCTACAGTACGACTCAGTTGTCGCCCTTGTTGATCTCGCGAGGAAAGCACCAAGCGATCCGCTTTCCATGTGTATTCCACTGTTTGCACATGCGGCCTTTTCTGAAGTCCAGTTTCTGAATTTAATGCAAGAGAAAATCGATAAGCATGTTGAGACAATGGCTGATGGAGTCACGACAGACGTGCTGAGCTCGCTGCACTACTTCGCTGGAATACTCGGTCGACACGCTCACCAACTGAAGCACGGCAAATTTGCTCTCAGTAGACTAGCTGACCAGAGCGCGCGATTCCTCAAAGGCGCTAGACCTGAGCCAAGTGAGTCCAGGAGCGGCGCCGGAGGCGCGTTGCGGGGGCTTGATCCGGCAACTGGCTTCCCAATGGGCAACAACGGTGGCTCATTCACCGTCAAAGGTCTTGTCGATGACTACGAGGATCTCCTAGGCCGATGCTTAAGCCTGTCCGAGTTATGTGACCGTGGCATCACTTTGGCGATGAACAGGTCCATCATTGACGAGTCCCGTAGAGCTGTTGAGCAGTCGGAACGAGTGAAGAAACTGACCATACTGGCGACCTTGTTTATCCCGCTCAGCTTTTGCTCGAGCTTATTCGGCATGAACATCGATATCCTAGGGCAGGGCAGCGTGGAGTTTTGGTGGTTCTTGGTTGTCTGTACCCCAATCACGCTATTGGCCTATATCTTTCATCTCTGGGACTCGCAATCAGTGGTGCTCTGGGTTTTGGGAATGTTGAATAAGGGTGTACCAGGTCGCGACCCGTCTCGACTGCCATAAGTAGCTTTGTTCCTTTGGAGCGGAATCGATACCTGAAGAAAATTGCGCAGCATGTACCAAGTACTGTGCCGTTTGCCCTTCCTGTATGATTGCCATTTCTCCAGCCACAGAAAAGGCCCTCAGCCAAGCTATGGTGCAACTGGTCAGTATGCACCGTGACGTGGACGGACATGATAGGGTGCATGCCCGGCATGTCAGCGAGACGCCCCCGCATTCACTTGCACTGAGGCCCGAGGCGCTCCCGTCGACCAAGGGGCAAACGGCTTCGTTTGCTCTTTGGACACGAGGAGAAGAAATCGTACGAAATAGCCGTGCGCTCATCATCGACACCCCGCCGTTTCCCTGCCACGGAAAATTCCAGACCTATCAAGACAATGGACAACGCACGGACAAAGGGAATCCGTGTCCTGCGAAACCCTGAGAATCGGAGCCAGGCCAGTACCGAGTACAGCGTGACGGGGAGAATCTTTGATCAGAAAGAATCTGCTGACCAGGAGAAACAGCATTGTCCTAATTCCCGGTCTTGATACGACAAATCCAGAAGACTGGCCATTTTCGCAGGACAAATGGCTGTCCACTCTACCCGAGTCCGGCGCGGCGGCCCGTGTCTTAGCCTACGAATATGCATTTCCATTTTCATCAGCAAAACCATCGTGGGAATCAATTCTCCTGCTAGGGTATGAATTTCTGCACTGCCTCACGTCCCTCCGCTCCCCGACAAGCGCTTCCCAAGTATGCGACCCGCAACCCTGGCATCAAACTCTGGTTGTTGATCTAGTCTAGGCATCCAGCCGCCCACTGCTACTCGTCGCCCATAGTCTTGGCGGCATCATAGTGAAGCAGGCGATATGTATAGCGAACAAGCAATTCCCAAGATACGAGTCCATCGTCAACGCCATTGTTGGTCTTGTTTTTCTCAGCACCCCGCATCGGTGTGCTGACCAGCCCGCCACTTTTGTTCGTTTTCGGGACATTCTAGAAGCAACAACTGCGAAAACGATCAAGTTTGATGTCGCCAGGTTCGAACAAGAAGCCACGAGTCTTGTCGATCTGTCATACAGATTTGAAGCGGTGGCGCTAAGGATGCCAATGCTTTCCGTCTACGAGCTGAGGGACTCAAAACTTCATTCATCAGCTCTGCGCCCAAGACATCAACAGGTGAGGATGGCACTCCGTCAAAGCCACGTTCTAACGGCCTTTAGCTTGTCACACGTAGCGCATGCTCTATAAATACCCCTTTGGAAAGTGTGGTTGGTCTCAATCTCAGTCATCACGAAACTTGTTTGTTCACAAAAAGTCTTGACAGTCAAGGAGTGTCGCAGCTGCGCCAATTTGTTTGTGAAACACTCAGTGGAGCATCTCAGCTCGTGGCATTACGCCTTGAAGACCGTGAGAACTATCACCCTTCTACCTCGGACATACTTTTGACATCTGACTGCTCCAGAGGAATATCAGTACGCGACAATGAGCTCGTATTCTCCAACTATGAGTGACCTACCCTATAAAGGTACAGATCTTTTCATATATCCAATTCATTGACTAAACAAGATTAGATCATGTCGAAGCCAATGACCATATTTCTACTGAGGCTGCCGAATGGCCCTCAACCTTTGCAACCGAAGGCACCTCGCTGTCCGGGTTCGAAATGATCCAGACCCCTACCTTACGACCCGACACACACAGAGTCGTCAATCTGCCCTGCGTCCTCGTTAATACACACGAGCTGAATGATGACTTTTATGGCCGACAAGATATTTTGCAACGCCTTGCCACGGAGCTTTTGCCCTCGACAAAGACAACCACGGCGTCCGGCGCAGCCTTGCGACAGTTTGCGATTTGCGGGTTCGGGGGTATTGGAAAGACTGAGATTGCGCGAGAGTTTTGCCGCCGTCATGTAGACGATTTTGACGCCGTTTTTTGGGTTGTAGCTGATGAAGTGGCGAAACTTGATCAGCAGTACCAAGAAATATCGCTGGCGCTGGGCCTTGAAGACTCCTCTGACTGCAATAGTCTTGTTGTCAGTCGAGGAATTGTCAAAGGCTGGCTCTCGAATCCGCGCAAGCAAGTTGGGGTGTCTGACGACTCTTCCAGACCTGGTGTGGAAAAGCCGAATGCCACTTGGCTGCTCATTTTTGACAACGCCGATGACCCAATGATCTTGGCCGACTACTGGCCACAAGGGAGCGGGTCTATTCTTATAACCAGTCGAGATCCCCTTGCAAAGAAGATGTTTACCCGAGAAGATTCGGGAATTGACCTCGAACCTCTTTCTAAAACTGAAAGCTTGTCTCTACTAAACCGTCTCACCACAACCACAGATGAGAGTGAAGTCGCGACGACACGCCGAATTTCCGACGCCCTCGGCGGCATTCCTTTGGCCATTTCCCAAATGGCAGGCATTATTCGTCGCCAAGACTTAACAATGAGCGAGTTTTGGGAACTGTACGCCGACTTTGATGAGCACGCTGCGTTGTACCAAACAAAATTCGATACAAATCTTGTCATCTACCCGCACTCAATTGCAACGGTCTGGGCGTTTCATAAATTAAAGCCACAGTCCAGGCAGCTTTTGGAGCTGATTTCAGTCTTGGACCCTGACAATATTGACGAGGAGGTCTTGATCCATGCGTCAATGGAGCTGCTTTCCACAAGCACACCTTTCAAGAAAAGCCATTATTTGGAGGCTCGTTCCGACCTGCTTCAGTCCTCTCTGATTCAGAGAGATAAGCTACGTCAAGATATCTGTGCATCGCATTGTTCAGGACGCAATATTGGCAACCATACCCGCCGAGGCAAAGTTTCGGATTTTTGAAGGAATTCTACGAACGTTATGGATGCGATGGCCGTCGGCTTTGCCCAAGCCGTCGAGGACGCCGCAGCTACCCCAGCCGAGTACCTCGGATCAAAGGCTGAATGTACGAAGATGGCCGGAATGCGATGCAATCTACCCGCATGCGCTGAGGCTACATCAAATATGGCCTTTGCTTCCCAACTTGCCCGAAATGGCAAAAGTATTGTTTGCAAAACTTCTTGTTGAAGCAGCCTGGTAAGTCCCCTCGATGACTGTCTCTGCGCATGCCACTAAACTCTACAAAGGTACCGAAAGGAACGCGGAATGGCGAAAGCTTTCGATGGATTTTTCGACACAGCACTGGGCATATGCCACTCCTCGAGCCACGTGGACCGGGATGCCATACTCGCCGACCTGTATTTTTGCTTGGGTGCAATCTCTATGGATGCTAGCGATTTTGAGGCAAGCAGGCTGTATAAAGAAAAGCTTTTTGATCTTGTCTTTTCATTATGTCAGGGCCTGGGTGTGGAAGATGAGAGACTGTATCTGGCCTATGCAGAACGCGGCATCTCACGCACGCAAGATAAACGATATGCCGAGGCCGAAGCCGACTTTTCCGAGGCTTTGAGGCTCCGAAAATCTCTCGGGAACTATATCCCTCGGTCTGGCGAGGCAAATCTTGGCTGGGCGCTGCTGGCGCAGGGCAAGTACCAAGAGTGCGAGGGACTGTTGCTGCAGAGCCTTGCGCTGCGAGAGGCGGCACTGGGCAAGGATGACCGCGAGTCGGCCAGAACTGGACTGATCCTCTATGTTTTGGGAAACCTGCGAGCAAAGCAAGAGAGGTGGGACGACAGCTTCGAGTACCATGGCCGGGCATGGACGCACATGCGCGAGACGGTTGGCGAGCGAGACTCGTACACGGCCCGCACCGCCCACAAGGTTGCCGAGCATCTCCTTCGCGAGGGACGCATGCAAGAAGCCATGTAAGTGCCATACGGCCCATTGTCCACTTGTCCTGCCCTCGTCGTGGCGCCCTCTCCCGCACCGTATCCCATGCTGTCCCTCTTCCCATGGCTAGCTAACTCGATCCGCTTGCCAGTGGCACCGTGAACACGGCTCTCGCAGCGTGGGCCGTGGACCCCAACGCACACAAGAGCGAAATCGCCCGCACCACCTTTTTGAAAGGGAGCATATTCCAGGCCATGGGCCACGCGCAAAAGGCTGGCATCGCTATCCGTGTCGCGTGTCGCCTGAGACGAGAGGTCACCGGCGAGGACAGGGAAGCAAGGTCGCTGTCCATGGCCGACTTTGACCGCATCGTAGCGTTTTGGTCCCGCTGAGCCGGGGGGGTATTGAGTTCGGTTCGGGCTCGGCCATGGACATCGGCTGGGTGAGATGGATAGTGGTCGAAAGAGTGTATCTGGCGCTGATACGGTTTTTCGAGTGTGAAGCGGATGGCGTGCAGCTTGCAGGCGAGTGGCATTCTTTGTCGTACGCTCCGCGCCACCTGTCACATTTCCCAGACCTCGAGTGCTACACGGTCAGAATCAGGCAGCGGCTTATATTGCGCCTGTACAACGTCATCCTCAGAGCTCTGGTGCTGCACAGCCATGCCTAGGCCGCAATCTATCCTGCGCCTGTGCACCCTCACCCCCGGGTCATTCAAGGGACCTCGCGTGCTACACGATTATCTCGGGGCCTACACACCCTCAACCTAGAGTATCTCAAGACAAGGGTGGCCGCTCTCAACTCACTCCAGGCAGTTCGATGTGGCACGCGGTCCACAGCTACGTCAGTTGTAAAACATGACTGGGTCTCACTCCGCAGCCGGCATGACGGTTGCCTACTGACAGCAGGTTGACCTCGTGTGCTACGCGTTCAACCTTAGGCAGCATGGTCGGCCTATTTTCGAACCTCTTCCACCTATAAGAGGCAGTGAGCCTTTGCACCCTCGTCCTTGCTCTTCCTCCACCTGGCACCTTTTTTACGCGTCAGAGAAATGGTGAGCAATATGGAGCCGTCCTCCTCAACGACTGACGAGGACCGTTGGTCAGGTCCGTAACTCTGTCCCATGGCTGAGTGTCACTAACGCATATGCAGCTGACGAATCTCAATCTCTCCGTTATCACGTCTATCTGGTTCTCATTAATGATTATTGGCACCCTTACATGGCCGGTCGTACAAGGCTGTCACAACTATCTCCGTCTGGATATGAGTCTTCGTCTGCACCTGCACCCAGGCGACCTGAACTACTGGAGGAGCCCTTGCAAACGGAAACAGCCGAAATCCCCGATCTTCTCCGCGAGCCGCCTCCCGATCTACCTGAATCTCTTCAAGGCGATATATCACCCGCTACGGCCACCGATGAGTCGACGGTCTATCAGTC